>NC_134847.1:1868407-2174115 GCF_965363235.1 Mytilus galloprovincialis
TTAGGGACTTTTATGAAAAGAAAATTATAATTGTTCTATCTCACCGAGAAATTGAGAATGAACAAGTGAAATATGGAATAACTGCATATGATCCATTTACATAAATTATGGGAAAATGTTATAATGATCTAAAAATGAGTCTAAAAATTACTTTTTCTTTTAACATGAGATTCATAAAAAATGATGAATTACTTCAAATTCAAAGTTAAATATACAACAGGTTTTTCAGTAACAAAATTCACTCTAAATATTGCACACCATGGTTTCCCCAATGTATTGCAAAGCTAATAAGTCATTGCATTGTGAAGCTGCTGAAACTGTACTAAAAAGGGAGGTTATTCTATAGTTCAAAGGGGAGGTAACTCTAAACAAGACATTAAATTGAAAATGGAGTTTAACTCCTGCTATAAGCTTCTCTTTCAAGCCACATAAGCATTACTACAAAAGATTAAAACTCAATACACATGCTGACATATTTTATAGTTTCAAAAATTTCATAAGTAACATAATTTGAAACATTGAGAGTTTTTAAACCCTCTTTATTTTTTGCCTTTTGTAATGACTGCCAATATTGACCTCTTAATAAAATTCAAAGCTCAAAACAAATCTACATGATCCAGCATAATGAAACCTATTTATACTTATAAAGACTGAAACCATTGTTCACAATTAATAGGAGTTGGTTTTAAGGAGGTAAAATATTTCATATTTTTTTCTCTGGGACTAGTGCTCCTGATCTTGTTTTTTAATGACCAAGGAATAAGTGTAAACAGGTTTCACTGATATCTTTAATAAGAAATATCAAACAAAATATGCAAAAATTTACCATGTATATTCATTTTGTGCTTTTTCAGATCCAGAAAATGTTAAAAATATTTCAACTTTTATAGTGCCAAATAATTTGAATTGAAATATATAAATATTTGTTCAGCCCTATGCATAACAGATTTCACTCAGATCCAAATTGGAAAACCCCTTTCTATAAATAAATATATACCATAATATTCCATCAAAACATTTGTGTACAATAACAATTTTATGTCCACTCAAGCTAGGAGAAGACAGAATAAATAAATATCACAATATCAAAACAAAAGAATATTCGTCATGACGACAACCCCAATATGACCCTCAACCAGCCTCCTCTTCACACCATGGTCTTTCCGTTGTCTGTCGTCACCTGTTTGAGAAGAATTGAAGCCATTTTAGAATAACATATTTTGGGATTTTAAATTTTTCTTTTAAGGGAGTTACTAAGAAAATTATATATGTTTGCTCTCTTGGATTCTTATAATTGATCCAGTATCAAACTTCACTCTTCAAAACTCTGAAAGATACCTTCACATACCTGTAAATGAAAGTGAGGCTATCATCATAATTTTGAAATGAGGCTCTAACCTCTTTAAATTTCAAGAATAAAATCTTTTTAAATGTTTCAAAACAACAAATAAGTTTTCAATGATAACTTCATTTCTAAAACAACGGGTCTAGCTACTATCACAGCTAATTGGTTTACAGTCTGTTCAAGAATTCAAAGTTATTTAATTTAAAAAAATCAAGAAAATCATTTATAAGTTTTTTCTTCATTTGATGGTATCCTTTTCTTTTGCCTTTCTTTATGTTTTGCTAGGTACTGTTTAAATCACTAAATTTTCGTCAGAGATATAATCACAATCGCAATGGTTAAAAATTTGCCTCAGGAGAGCAAATCCATTGATAGATGGATAGATACTGATAATCTTACAAGTATTTAATTAATGGACAAAAGAAACCGACAAATATTGTCTGATGTTTTTTTTTAAAAGACAATTATTTATCCATCAAAAAACATTTTACAAGTTCAGAAAAATTTCCTTTTCCTTTTAATTAATTTTTTCTCCTGACATTTAGCACTGGGAACTTATATAAACATTATCCCAGTTTTTTATATTCAAATCTAAGGATTTATCTGAAGGTTAACACACAGTAACAGATTTTCACAAGGTTCATGATAATGGATGACCCAGAAAAAAATCAGGGTAAAGCACCTGTATTCATCAAACCATCAGACAATCATTCGCCCTCCCCCTCTTTCTTCAAAAAATAAAATAATCTACTGATTCTTTGTATAGTTTAATGAATACAAGTACTAGCATGGTAAAGCTAAGAACATATAATATTACAACACCAAGGATAGGTCAAATAAACATGCTTAAACATGCATCAAATAAAAATACATATATATTCAGTCTGTCAGCTATTTTATTCCTCTTCATAACAATATCATTTATCACCTTGTAAATTTATTGTATTTTAAATTTTTTCAATTAAGTCTTTTTTTGGAAATCTTTTTATTTTCAATATGTCAATAAAATTCCTAGTTAACTTTGAAAAGTGAGGAAAAAAATTGAACCATTTTACATTTTCATGTATAAAACTAAATCCAAATTTATAATCATGTAACTTAAATGTAAAGAGAAATAAAATGCCAACAGAAACTGACCAATACCAAATCATCCATATGCTGCCCTCAATGAAAATTCAATTATAAAAATCATTCAGATTATACAGAAATACTGCGTAACAATTTTAACATTGCACAATTCCAATTTTGGCCTCTTAAAAATAGCACCGAGTATTTAAAAAGTCAACTGACATAGTGACACGTTTATATGAACAATTTGAAAAAGTTCATGACATGGCACTTCATATAAGTTCACGACTTCATTTGTCACATGGGTTCGATTCGTGACATCACATGTCACATGACGTGGAATCCATGCTCGAGATGGAAATTTCTTGAATGCTACTGCTATGACTGTCAATACTAGCGGAATCATCGTCTTGACTTTGTGAGCTATAATTAGCTGCTTCTTGTAGCCTCTTTATCATGTTCAGCTGAAATAATTATATTTAAAACATAAGCATTCCTCAAAATTAAAATAAGCTGATAAATATGTTTCTTGTAGAATAACTGCAAAATTTCAATAATTTCTTCCAAATAATTTCTTGCAGATTTAAAATAATTGAAATCAAACAGCTACTAGGTCAGCATGTTTCAAGGGACATAACTCTTCGGAATCACTGATAAGTTTGACTTCACACCATTTTCATAGTCTGTTGCAAGCTTCTAAGAAACACAGAGTTATGGAATATTGCTTCCAATGAATGCTAAGAAAAAAGTAATGAGGAAACTCTCTGTTACAAACACATAAGTGATTGAAGGGTTATGTCCCTTTCTGCAAGCCTACCCCGTTAATCACAGACCTAAAAACACCATTTTCTAATATTTCACAAAAATAATACATTGTTAAATCAAAATTGTTCTTGAATTTAATTCAATATAAGAAAATATGAAAACAAATGTGTCTTTTCATCCATTTTTTGAAGATCCAGTGTAAACAAAAATATGATTGGTGAAGCGACAGAAAGGTAGGTACATTGGTGATTTTTAGGTCTGACTCATAACACATATCATGCAGTGTGATGCGAAATTCTCTTATCTTGCAGAAGAAACCATTTATAAGCTGACCACTTTTTTTACAATAAGTAATTTCAATTCAAACTTTAAAATAATCAATTTGTTTGACTCTAAAATCTATTTTGATCCGAGAATTGAACTCCCTTTAAGGAAAACAAATTTCTCCCCAGCCTTTTTGTCTAAAAAGTATTTGAGTTCCGAACTCTTTTAATTGTAAGAAATATAAATGGAGAGTTTTTGCAGAGAATATAAATAAACAGTAGAGGGATGTTCATGAAATAATTTGATCTGATAAAAAGCTTTTTGATTACTGTTCCTCATTGTGTATCAAAGCAGATTTATCTAAATTACAATGTCAAGATTTTATAACTTATGTTTAACAAAAGTTTGAATTGATATAATCAAATTTAGTCTAAGTTTATCTAAAAGTTAGATGTATCTCAAAGTGTACAATATTTTGATCATTATTTTTAAATATAATTGAATTTTCTTATAATTTCCTTTCTGCCATCTACTCAGTTCCCTTTTCTGCGGTACTAAATACCAGGTTCCCCATGCATCTAATACAACAAGTTTTCTTCGAATGCATAAAACACACAATCCAAAATAAATGAAGGATCTACGAAACCAAAAATGAAAACATGCTGCATGCAATCATGCCTTTATCCATGACAAATACACATGGTGATGGTGTGCTAACGATTTTTTCCATTTCCATTTAAACAAAAATACTGACATCAAAACATAAAATAAACATGAATTTCCATAATAAGAATGCTTAAATAGTTTGTTGTGTTAATTCATAAATGTCAAAATAAATAGCAACTTTTTTTTTTTTTAATCTTATTTCACAATTTGTAATATAGTCTAAGTTCAAAATAGGAAATGGTTTCCAACTTGTATTTGACAAGTGAAACTAAACACAACTAAATTAATGACTAAATCACTAGAAAATAAGACAAACCAAAATAGCATGGAAAATAAAGGGTAGAAAGTACATCAAAATAATAAATCAAAACTCTTCTAACATGAAGTACACAACAACAGATAACATTTAAGCATTCTTTTCTACAAGGAAGGGATGGGATTGTGAAAGGTTCATGGTCTGGTTGTGTTCAGTCAACCGAAACAGTTGTTACACATCACTGACCAGCTGATCCCCATTTTCTGTGGTAGCTTCTGCAGATTTGGCTTTTGGCTGTGGGGTGCTAGTGATGATTCCAGGGGTATCATAGCCAACATCTTCTTGTCGTATCCGTAGTAACTGAGAATCTTCTTCCTTAGATACAGTCCAGGGATACGTCTCCATGATCCAATCTGTGGGATCCTCCCACGGGGCTCTTCTGCCATAAACCTAAAAAATAAATCAATAGTACAAAATGTGATAGATAAGAACGAAACCATAAGAACACATGGTTTATTTCTTTGAAGGAATTTAGAAATATTTTATATGTAAGAAACTCCCATTTGGTATTTTCTTGCAAAGTCTTTTGTTTGTAATACCTTTGAAAATAGGGCATTTAAAATGCTATCATTAACAGTACACCTATGTACATATACAAATCATTGTATGTAGCTACAAACAGTCATTGATTAGGGACAGGGTTACATCCCTTGAATTTTAGATAAGCATTTCAGCTAGGAAAATAATTCTTTAGCCTCAGTTGGTCAAAGAGCTGATTTTGAACACAGAATACCAGGATTCAAGTCTGAAAGGAGATGATGTGATTTTCCAAAAAGAATCATACTCCTTGATTAAAAAGAAATGAAACAAAAATAAGAGGTAAGTCTATTTCCCTTTACATGAACTTTATTGTTACATTATATGCTCATTTAAAAGAAGTTTAGAACTTTGAAAAACAGGTTCTAGCCAGGTCTTTATTTTACATATCACATAAAACTGTTCAACTCAAAAATGTCTTTCTTACTTGTAGCCCTTCTCGGACAGCCTCTAACATGTACGGTATTATGGAATAATTCCACAGGTCTATAAACCATATCTGTGAAGCTGTTATATCCATGGGACATGTAAGGAACAGCCTTGGACCTACAATACATATCAAAATACTGTCATACTGTTCCCTGAAAAGTTTTTAAAAATCTTGACAAAAGTAATAACTGTTTTCACAAACTTTAATATTTGCACATCAGAAGGGGTCTAATTCAAAGTGATGAAAATTTTATACAGGTGCATAACATCTCAGAGATATGTGCTTTCCAAAAACTGAAAAATAACATTTATTTAACTTAAAACATGTCACATGGTATCAAAAACAAGATAAAGCTTGGTGCCAACTATCAAGATGTTTGAACTTGATTTTACTGAGAAAATGAGATATTTTTGTGGATGGATAGTGGTAAATCAGTTCAACCCTTTCTTTTGAACCCCCATGATCTGTTTGTTTACTTACCTATGGTAACATCAGATGAACTGTGTGTTTCCAGAAATTTATTAATGTGCAACCAGACTTTAGGAATCCAGTCTATTATTTTATTCAGGTCGTTGTTTCTTATTCCTGTCCGTACTTCAGCTTCCACTAACTTCCGGCGCAAAAACCTGCCAAGGAATCCCTTAACTGGTTCCATATGATTGGCACAAAGCACCCACCTGATAAATCAAAACATTCTATATAATTCAATACAGAGGCATTTTATGTATTTCATGTGTAAATAACTCTTTTAAAGCTCACTATGCGGTATGACCTTGTTCATTGTTGAAGGCCGTACGGTGACAAATAGTTGTTAATGTCTGTGTTGTTTTGGTCTTTTGTGGATAGTTGTCTCATTGGCAATCATACCACATCTTCTTTTTTATACTTTACCCTTTTCAAAAAAATTAACAGATTTCTATGTAAGATACTTCACATTACAGGTAAACACTGTAAAGCAATATTAATAGATTTCAAATTTTCCGAAAAATGTAATACATTGTACACCATGACTTTTTAATCATATTTAAACTTAACAGTACATAATTTGATGTCTTGAGGCATATAATTAAATGATTAATACAATTATTAAGAGGAATTTCAAAAATTAAAAGTTTCTTTATCATTATTACAGTAATTCTGTACAATATTTGATAAAATATTAGTAAACAGAAGTTTCCTATAGATGATTATGTTCAAGATTATACAATTCTTACCTGAAGTTATGATGAAGTTGAAGATTTGTTGTAGAACATGTGGCTTGGTTCATTGTTCCAATGATGTATGGACTAAAAATAGAAATAATAATAATTCAATGATCATAGCACTAGAAAAGCATTTGTTGTGTATAACTTAATCATTATTTAAATGGGTATAAATAGTTAAACTACTTTCACCTATTTCTTAGATTTGAACTAAGTATCATTTTCAATATATCTGAAATAATAAGTATGAACAACTGAAGTCCGACTCTGGGTGAGGGATTTTCTTGCTGCTTTCAAGACCCATCGGTGGCCTTTTGGATGTTTTTTTGCTCTTTGGTAGGGATGTTTGTCTCTTTGACACATTCCCCATTTCAATTCTCAATTTTATTCTTCTTTCATTTTCTAATTCTTTAAAGTAACCTACCACTTTTGATATTTAACACTGAGGAAACCATTGAACACCTCTCCAAGTGAGCCAACATGATGGAGGTTGTCGAGTATTATAACGCTCGGTAATTCTCCAGCACTACTGTTCTCACACTGGTCAGCAATGTTGGCTAAATACTGTCGTAATTCTTTGGCTGATTTATGGTCTACATTAAATGTGGCTACTGATCCTGCAGTTAATTCTTTACCAGACCTATATGTAGAATAAACAAATGGAATATGACTGAAAAGTTACAGCTGATTTCATTGAGTGTGTAGAGAAAGGTAGAATCCTTTGTAAGCTGCTTATTAGTTGAATGATTAAGTCATTATTAGGTTAGGTAAACTACCCTCCTTTAAGAGTAGACTAGTCGGACAGATAACTAATCTATCAGTCTATAGGACTAGACTACTCCAAAAGGAGGGTAATATACCTTACCTAATAATGACTACACAGTTCAGCTAACAAGCAAGCTAACCAAGTATTTTACCTTTCCCTACACACTCAATGAAATTGGCTGTAACATAATCATATGCAATTAGTACTTGTTTAGCTTTAATGCTTTAAAATCAAAACCCATCTTTTTTTTAATTGTTTCAAATTTTGTTATCCTATGCCTTTCAATGGTGTACTATACAGTATGGCTTTTGCTCCTTGTGGAAGCCTGTTATTGATAACATCCTTGTGCTTTATCTTTGGTAGAATTGTTGTTTCATTAACAATAGCATTGTTTCTCCTAATTCTATAATCAGATAGTCAACAAAGAAATAAGTGTGGTACTTGTAATTTTTCTGTAATGAACAATTAAAGTAAGAAATACTTATATGTAAATGTTATGAAAGTGGCTGCAGGAAAAAAATACACACAGACAGTGCTTCAATGATATAATTGATTGATTTTGATGGTTATTGTACTCATAAACTAGTATGGGCTTCTTGAAGGTCGTACGGTTTCCAATAGTTGTTTTAATTTCTGTGTCATTTGGTCTCTTGTGAAAAGTTGTCTCATTGGCAATCTTCTTTTTATATAAGTTGATAACTGAATCAGAAAAAGCATTTAAATTATCAAGCACTTTAATTGTCTTACAATACATATAGTGCTCCTCCACACATCAATATCTTAACCAAAAGCTTACCTAAGAACTAAATGTTCTGCCAATTTCTGGGCTAAATATGTCTTGCCTGTGCCACTTGGACCACACAGAATAATTCTTCGATGTTCTAACAATAATGAGACATATCGTTGCACTATAGATTTTGGTATTAATGTTTCAAAGGCAAGAGAATCCACACTGTTCTGTTTGGTACCTGAAAAATAACAAGACTACAAGATGAATAAAATAGTAATTTGTGATATAAACTTCTTATTTGTTCTTTAACAAACAGTAAATTTTGTTTTTCAACTATACCTAAAACAAGAATGTGGTCGTTGTACACAGTTGCACCACTCATGTTTTCAGTGGACCGTGAAGTTGGGGTAAAAACTGTAGTTTCGTATTAAAATTTAGATAGTCTTACAGGTGTCCTTTGCTCATTCACAATCTTATGATCCTTCGATTGTACAATATGAGTGTTAATAAAAACCTTACCTTTCAAACAGATGCCTATCTGCATTGTCTCCCCTACTAAGTAACCAATGGGAAGTAACTCTGGTAATTCTGCTCCTTACCTTTTAAACAGATGCCTATCTGCATTGTCTCCCCTACTAAGTAACCAATGGGAAGTAACTCAATTCTGCTCCTTACCTTTTAAACAGATGCCTATCTGCATTGTCTCCCCTACTAAGTAACCAATGGGAAGTAACTCTGGTAATTCTGCTTCCTTCGTTCGCATGATTTCACTAATATGATATGAATAGACACTTTCAGCACTTAGACCAAGATTAGTAACTGGATCTACCCGTAAAACATATTCCTACAGAAAAAAAAATTAAAGATTAAAAATAACATTTTAGTTGAAACAAATTCAGATTGTCTTTTCCACTTGTCCAAATATAAGAAGTTGTAGGGTGGGGATGATGTTTAGCCCATCTAACATCATAGTACATTGGCTCATCACTAGTTATACTTAACAAGGCTATTTTTGTCAACACAAATGATTTTCCACATTGAAATGTCCAGATTAAATAACTCTATTCATCTATCAATAGAACTCAACTAACATAATTTTAAAAGAATATAAAAGCTTTACAAATTTTGCAATATTTTGAGCACAAATCTGTATCTTATATTTTATGTTCTCCTTTTAATGGCAATTGAAAAAAAAGAATAACAGGATTAAATGGATTAGTTTTAGTATGTATCAGAAAAACACAATTTTGTACTGAGGTTTTATTTTCAGCATCACATGCCAAATCAACTAAAGACAAAATACAGCAAAAGAAAACTGCATACTTACAGAAATTGAACACAATGATTTTAAAAATTGGTAAACTTAGTCTCATCAAATTGATTTTGAGATGGACTCTATATTTCACAAATTTAAACTCAACTCAAACAAAGTTCTGGTATTTGCCAAAATTTTATTTTAAAAGAAATCAAATACCAAAAAAGTTTCTTTATAATCATACTCAGCCATTAGCTAACTTTGAAAGTAAAAACTGCTCCTACTATTTTTCTTTCCACAGAATTAAAAAGTTGTGACTCCCAGAATTAATCTTGACAAACAGATTTTAAGATGATTAATATGTTATATTTTTTATTTTAATATCATATTCAGTGGTATATAACATGCTGTAATGTTATTTAATACAGTATTTCATTTACCATTTCCCATTGTGCAAATTTTAGGAATCAGCAGTTTCAATGTTTCATAATAAACTGTATTTTTGTTTCCATCTTGAAAATACATACCTTTAATATTTTTCTAACAATGTTATCTAAAATATCCCATTTTGTCTTCCCACTGACTGATAATGAACCAACTAAAACTTCAGCTGGTTTCTAAAAAAGAAATATACTAGAATTATCTCCCTTGTCATATATTATCTAGGCTGAAATGTTAATATCCAACCATTAATTTAAAGATTGACACAAATGGGATTTTTTTTCCTTATTTCAAATTTAGTATTTTCTGTTTAGCCACAGCATTTATTTTAACATCACTGAAATAAAGGAAAAATATTTTGTTCATTGTTGAAGGTCATACTATATAATAATAAGGAGATGTGGTATGATTTACCACAGAGACCTCTATCCACAAGAGACCAAAGTTCAAGGATGTAAACAAATAAAAGGCATATAATGTTTTTTCTTATTGTTGAAGGCTGTACAATTTCCTCTAATCACTTACATCCACTTCATTTGAAATTTGGTAGATAGTCACCTCATTGACAATCACACCACATCTCCTTATTTTTTTACTGTGTGGCCTTCAACAATGAACAAAACCCATACCATAAAGTAAGCTGTAAAATACCCTAGTTTTATCTATAAACAAAACATTTGTACTAAACAATTAGTTAAATACTTTAAATTACTGCCAAAGAATGCAAACTTATTAAAAAGAACCAGGTATATAATTATTGGCATGCCTTTGACTTAAATATTTGAATCAGTGACAAGATAAAGCCTGCCATGACAGACAACTTATTTTTACATTTTTATCCTACATCTTTCATTGCAGAAGATTATAGAAAATTATCCAGTCTATTAATAAATATGTTTTTGAAAGTTTAAAGTCATTAGATTTGTAAACAGATTTTTCCGTTGATGTCATAGAAAAATAAGATAGAAGGTACAGAATGGATGACAAAAAAACCTAATTCAATCAAAAAACTGACACTACATTTGCAAAACACAAAAATAAAACAGCTAAAAGACAAACAAAAGTATATGTACCACTACATATATAAAGTAAAGTCTAAGCATGGGAATGTGACTATAATAAGACAGTGACCTTTAGTTGTTAATTTCTGTGTCATTTTGGTCTCTTTTGGAGAGTTGTCTCATTGGCAATCATACCACATCTTCTTTTCTTTAAATTTAAATGTTGAAGAAACAAGAATGTGTCCCCAGTTAATGGATGCCTCATCCGCACTATCATTTTCTATGTTCAGTTGACTGTGAAAATGGGGCGAAATCTCTAATTTGGCATTAAAACTTGAAAGATCATATCATAGGGAACATATGTGTACTAAATTTCAAATTGATTGGACTTCAACTTCATCAAAAACTACCTTGACCAAAAACTTTAAACTGAAGCGGGACAGACGGACAAACGGACGCACAAATGAATGGACGAACAACAAACAGGTGGACGGACGGGTGGGCAAATGAACGAAATATCAAACCAGAAAAACATAATTCCCATAAATGGGACATAAAAATAATAGTATGTAACAATTACTTCTAGAAAAGATGACTTACCAAAACATCTGTCCCCAGCCGTAGCGGACTAGGTTTAGAACCTAAATAGACAGTCATTGTCACTCTCTTTCCTTCCCGATCCTGATTTTTTGATAATAACATTTCTGGAATGGAAAGATGAAATAATAATACACCTTAACTGGTGAAAGTGACTTTCTTTTGTGCAGAAGACTCTTTAGATCAGTATTACTTGACCAGATATACCGGTACTTGTTTTTATTGTTTGTTTTGTGTTTTTTGCCACTTTCAGCATTTTTTGGTACATCAACCATCAAGCATGAAAAATAAAGATGTTTTTTTTTTTACTTTTTTATACAAAATAAAAGCACAGCAAATAGTGAGAAAGAGATATTTGATGGACAAAAATACAAAATGATGGATAAACAACTTCGGAGTTGACATGAATATCAATAATGTGGTCATTTTTATAAATTTCCTGTTTACAAAACTTTGAATTTTTCAAAAAACAAAGGATTTTCCTATCCCAGACAAAGATAACCTTAGCCGTATTTGGCACAACTTTTTGGAATTTTGGATCCTCAATGCTCTTCAACTTTGTTCTTGTTTGGCTTTATAAATATTTTGATATGAGCGTTCCTGACGAGTCTTATGTAGACGAAAGGCGCGTCTGGCGTACTAAATTATAATCCTGGTACCTTTGGTAACTATTGGTTACAAAATGCTTTTCAGCAGAACAAATAAATCGGAAACTCATCTTTAAATTCAACATAAGTGTGATCATTATACAATAGAGCGGTTTCTATATTATATTTCATTACCATAACGACGACACAAATAACAAATAACATAAAAAAAAACCATTTAGAATTTATTTTTCACCTAAAACGTTACTTTTTCTTTTTCATAATATAGGTTTGTTTGGAAAGCTTATATTATCTTTTTCTGTATATACTAATATGACCAAGATACGTAGTAGTACACAAGGAGCTGGAAGTGTAGCAGCAATAAATGGAATATGTTTATTATCATGAATAGGGTTATACTCGGACACACCAAGATATTTGCTTTACAGTTCGGTGGCGTCGGTAAGTGATACGTGTAACTATACGTTGAAACGTAATTAAAATTAAAATAACAAAAACACCAAACTACGGAAAAAATTCTAAACGGAAAGTCTCTAAGCAAATGGCAAAATCAAAAGCTCAAACACATCAAAACGAATGGATTACAACTGTCATTTTCTATTATGAATTACAATATACGTTGAACCACAAACGTCAAAATCATTCAATCGCGTAGTGGAATTAACTATTTTTGGATTCTTATAAATTATATATATAACTTTTGGACTAGTTTAAATCTCGGTCTATTTCTTAAATTTATTCTTACATACTTTTGATTTTTTAACCCTGTATGCTAACATTCCAATGAAAATTTTAAAATTGTTTGTACGCACATTGAACGACAAATTTATGTGACGTATAAAATTTCCTGACGTCAGACACTCAAATCAATAAATGTGTTCGTAGATAGTAGATGTCTTTGTGTTCTGTTAAAATTGTTAAACGATGATGACTGATGTACCCATATTTTGACTATTATATATATTGTGTCTGTTTATTTAACGCATCAATGTAAAAATATCGGAAATTGATGAGACTGTCATTAAAGTGAGAGGGTTAGCGCTATAGAACCAGGTTTAATCCACCATTTTTTACATTTGAAAATGCCTGTACCAAGTCAGGAATATGACAATTTTTGTCCATTCGTTTTTAATGCGTTTTGTTATTTAATTTTGCCATGTGATTATGGACTTTCCCAATTGATCTTCCTCTAAGTTCAGTATTTTTGTGATTTTACTTTTTTCTAATGCAGAGAATAGTGGATTAACCCTGGTAGCTAGACTTCTCACTAGTATGACAGTCACATAAAATTACATTGATTGTTTACAAATGAGTATAACATCGTTTATACTAAAAAAAAAAAAATTTTACGATAACAAATATTTTATTCAATTATTTCCTGATATATAAATACCTAAGTAGCCAAGGTCGCATACTTAGGGGCCCCTGTATTTTAACATCCTTACTTGACCAGGGAAAATATCAGATCTGATACCTGAATTACTAAAGCATATGCAACATAGTTTAAGATTACATCGGTGTGTATGAAATATTTAGTTTTGAATACTTTTCTGTATTTGTCTACCGGGCCTGATTGAGTGATGTTACAAAGTCTATCCAAATTATTTTTGCAGTGAGATGAGACATTTTTGCTCCGTTTTGATGTTTCACTGTGGCTTTAAGATAAAGATTAGCAATAAAAGCGTAGTTCCTTTGGTTTTTATGTGATTTTGTTTTGTGTGTTCATGTACTGATTATTTGTGTCATAGATGTATACCCCTTATCCTTTGTTTTTTTTCTATTAAATAAGGGATTGAAACAACTAACGGCCTTCGTATTGTAGTTAACCTTCATCTTATCATAAAAAAACCTGCCCTCTTATCATCTTGGTGCAAAAGAAATAATATCATTCTCGTCAGTTTTTCTTATTGTCAATTTTACTGATTCTAGCAAAAGATTCGTGGTCCTTTTATCTAAAGATTATTGCACAATTCAAGGTGTTATGCCTAAGAAGTTGCCTGACATTTTGTTATGGAATTCATTCAATGCCTTTTTATCTTTTCTGTAATAGAAAATTAAAAAGAATTGACTTAATCGAAAACATATTCCCCCGTTTGCAATTAATGATGTGTAATATAAGGGTTAAAAGGAGGCTTGGGCGGGGCTGGTGTGTAGGAATAATTTAACGGCTGCCTAATTCTGTGAAAAGGATCGCTCCACAAACTTAAAAAAAGAAAAGTCTCAAAAATACTGAACTCCGAAGAAAATTCAAATCGGAAAGTCCCTAATCAAAGTGTCTGCTACTTACCATACAGTTGGTGACAAGCCTTCTTATAGTAAGGGTGGTCTTGGGACGAGCCAATTGCAGTTGAGACCCAAATGAGTTTTGAGAGTAAGCAAGGGGGTTTATTTGACTGGTCACAGAAGGTTCAAACACCGGTCTGGAACAATTCACAGTTTCAAAAAATACCTGTATATCATATGATCCAAAATCTTCATTTTAACCCTATGTTCTATAACTATTAACAGCAGCAGCCAGCTTTGTTGATGGATTAAAACTAGGCAACATTGGTTTTTTTCTGTTTTTCATTTTAACTTTTAAATCAGTGTACCTCAACTTAATGTTATGAAGCTTTTACAAAATGCTTATTAGGACAAAGCACAAATCAAGTTATAAATTGGATGGCATCACTTTAATTTTTCAGGAGGTATGCTCCTTTTCAACATACATTTCTGTTCTTTAAGTTTCTGCTTTCTAACCATAGTTTGCCTCTACCAAAAGTCATGAAACTCCATACACAATGCTAAGTATATACACACAAAACAAAGATCAAGTTTGTTATTAGGTTGCGTCACTTAAACTTTTCTTGAGTTATTAGATATAGGAAGATGTGGTGTGAGTGCCAATGAGATAATATGCCCCTTTATAAATTTATATGAAAAAATGAACAAGTCTCACCCTGTCGTTTCTAGGTTCTTTAACGTTAGTTCGCCTGAAATATATGTTAAAAGAAATTCTACACAATGCTCGTAATCACAAAACAGTCTTAAAAACAAGAATCCTGCATCTGTATTTGGAAACACAGGTGCATGTATCATAGATGTTTTAGGGGCGGAAATATATGGCAGTTGACTGGTATGAGTCTACACTGTGTTGATTGTAGAATACATACCTGTCGACTGGCATATATTTCTACATTTATGATCCGTGACTGTGCCCCTATGGTAGAAATTGACTAAAGGCTTCCCAACATCATGAACATTATGTCATGTACTGTAGAAAATGTCATAAGCTAGTAGCATACTGAACCATAGTGTACAGTACATACAGTATCCGTTGTTACTATCTCAAAAAGCCAAATAATTCTAACAATTTTCTTATTGGTATAAAATAGTTTTCGGATGGGGTGGTATGTCGTTCTACGTGTATATTTTCCCTTATTGTTTGAAAAGCAGAATGCCAAAAATATATTGGTCTCTGATGTATTCAGAGAGTCGGACGTAAACACTGTAATGCAACTGGTTAAAATTGTTGACAATTCTGCAAAATGCAATAGGTCAGAAGTTTTTATTGAAAATGACGATGACGAAAACAGCTTAAAATGGTACAAATGGATAATTTTTTCACTAAACACTTTAAACCACTCAGAGGTATAGGAAAATTCAATCACTTCCAATTTACCACTAACGAAGTAAGTGTCGTATTTGCGAGAGAAACTCTTGATCAACCGGAGAAAAGACTGGTCCTCCTAAAGGAAAGCGCAAACGTACCGTAGTTGCTTATAACACTTCAAGAAGTTATTCAGCCAGCATGCTGTGTGAAGCAATCTCCTATCAAAGAAACCATGATATGAAATACAAGCCCGGGAATATCGTAACAATTGGGAGATATATACTCTGTATGCAGGCGCTGTTGAAATGTTGCTACATAGAAATGGAAAGTTCACAACTGGGAAGCTGTAATCATCTCTTTGGTTGTAAAGTTTTGTTTTCAACCGACCCTCATTGTCTTTTTCTAGATGTAAGTCAGGATATGAGGCACACTTAACTGTATCTGTAGTATCCGTTATCTCTAGTTCGATGGGATAGATTCGTTCAACATAGTCACCAAATTTTGTATTATTTAGTGAGAGAACATAATCCATATATCGGAACGTTTAAGTTAAAGGATATTGCTAACTTCGGATCTTTCTTCTAAGAATTCCTGTATGAAGTGAGCCTCATAATAAATAAAGAAACAAGTGGGCAAAAAAATGGGCACAATTGGTTCCCATTGCAATTCCGACGGTCTGTTGAAAAAAACGTCCTCAAAACGTAACAAATGTGTCGTCAATCAAGAAAGCAAGCATCTTGATTATGTCAGTTTCAAGGAATTTTTTGTTTGAATCAGAGTGATTTGTTACGAAGGATTTATCCCTACCGAAGACAAGATAGATACTGATATCTACGTCCGCCATTCCTTTTAATGAAACAAAGTAATACAAACTCTTACAATTTGTCTTTTAGTTTGAAATGGGAAATACTTGTGTAAAGTGTAGAACAAGTCAAATGTTTTAACACTATTGCAAGATGAGAGAGTCTTAGATTGTATGTACTCTAAAAGATCTTTGGAATTTTTTATTATCAACCTCTAATTCAATTCACGCCACCTCAAGAACAGGCAGTTTCACAATAACTTTGGAGCCCGGCTTCGATTGCTGATAAAAATGAATGTTAATAATTTAGAAAGAGGTTTCGTGGAGCACTTGGAAGACCTAGCAATATACCGTTGTTTGTAAGGACACTGATGTAGTTTAGGTATCCAATACAGTGAAGGAAGATCTAGTTCTTTATTTTTTGTTGAAATTCCAAAGGAACATGGAACAGATCTATGATTATCCAGGATTTCCTCTTTGGTAAGTGTCGTGAGGGTTTATGTTGAGTTTCTAAATAAATTGTCAATACCTAATTCATCTATCAATAAAATTGAGAACCCGTAGGCGTCCTTCAGATGGCCCCTTAAAAATATTTGTACTAGTACAGTGATAATGGATGTCATACTAAACTCCGAATTATACACAAGAAACTAAAATTAAAAATCATACAAGACTAACAAAGGCCAGAGGCTACTGACTTGGGACAGGCGCAAAATTGCGGCGGGGTTAAACATGTTTATGAGATCTCAAACCTCCCCCTATACCTCTAGCCAATGTAGAAAAGTAAACGCATAACAATACGCACATTAAAATTCAGTTCAAGAGAAGTTCGAGTCCGATGTCAGAAAAAAAAATGACAATAATACATAAATAACAAAAGAGGGACGAAAGATACCAAAGGGACCGTCAAACTCATAAATCGAAAATAAACTGACAACGCCATGGCTAAAAATGAAAAAGACAAACAGACAAACAATAGTACACAGGACACAACATAGGAAACTAAAGAATAAGCAAAACGAACCTCACCAAAAACTAGGGGTGATCTCAGGTGCTCCAGAAGGGTAAGCAGATCCTGCTCCACATGTGGCACCCGTCGTGTTTCTTATATGACAAACAAATCCGGTAAATAGTCTAATTCGGTAGGTCACATTCATGAAAGGGAAGGAGATTGTAGTTACGATGTAAGGAACATATCCGATATCATTTGTGAAACGGTTATTCTTTAACTGTCAACCAAGTCGTGATGGCGTCCGTAAAATCTACGAAGGGACAACTAGCAGTAAACTGACATGTCAACTCCAGACCTCAATTAAACTGATTGAAAGATTATGTCTTCATCATGAATATCAGACACAATCCCTCCCGTTAGGGGTTTAGTATCATACTATCATAAAATATATGAGAAGAAAATAACCCGTGTCATGCCAACAACTGTTTTTTTTTTAAATAAATGTGTTTAGTTCCGATGCAAAGACCCTATAAGTGAATCAATATTAAAGCCAAAACATGCAGTCTTTAGTGACCTGACAACAGTATCGTAACTATATCCCTTCTTAATAAGTCTGTTTAAAGGTTTCGTAAGCTTTTGAGGTGAATACAGGCATTTTTGTGCTTTGTAAAGAATATTACAATAAAAGATTGGTTGTGAAATACCTGAACGTATAAGATGTCTGCATGTTGAGTTATATTACGAATTATTTCCTTATACCGATGATAAAATTTAGTAAATGTTTTGACTAGTTTGTGACATCGAAAACCCTGGTGTAATAATTTTTCTCTCGCTAAAATCTAATACGTTGTTACATACACGAGCGAATCGTGCAAGTTGAGATATATAAACACCATAAAATTGTGAAAAGGGAACGTCACAATCTAAAAATTGATAATTAACGATAGGAAATGAAAAACCATCTCTTGTATCATAAATGTTTGTATAAAGCTTCCCGTTAATGATGTAGATAGCAAGATCGAGGAAATGGCAGTGTTCATTGTTAGTATTAGCTTCATTTAAAGTAAGTTCAACAGGATAAATTTCTTTAGTATACCTACTGAAGTCGTCATTATTGAGAGCCAATATAGCATCCAAATATCTAAAAGTATTGTCAATTTTTTGTATCAAATGTTGTTTCGATGGGTCTTTGCTAATTTTAGTAATAAATTTATGTAAAGATATTTACACACAAAAACGATATTGTTTGGGGGTTTATCTGTGGGGACAACAACATAATTCTCTCGGAGGTAGGACAAGTGTTACACAATATTTTGGTCTAAAAATTGACATAGCGTGAGTATTGATAGACCCATTTAGTTTCTTAATTTCGGATTTTTATCAACGACCTCACAGCCTAAATCCATTCTGAAAGAGTATTTACATCTTTCTCGGGTTTAGCCAATTGCCTGGCATAATCTTCGACTGAATCCATCAGTATTTTCAAGTTGTATTTTCAATTAATTGATTTAGGCCCACGATATTTCGGACCTTTGGATAACAAATATTGCAGGAAAGAGTTATTGACAATGTTGAGGTTGCCGGTAATAACGTCGTCGATTATATGTGAACTGGGAACTAGCACTGGTGCACTCAGGAGGTTTAGACTTGAAGTCATCAATGTTGAGATTCTGCAAAACGTGTTTGTATTTGAAAAAGTAGTTGCAATAGGTTTGGTATAGGTATTAGAAATTATTTATTGGTACAGACTGATCTTTAAAATAAGGAGGTCTTTTAGACTGACCTAATTTATAATGAAGGCTATTGCATAGGTTGGCGCAATCATGACCTTTATTGGCAAAAGTAAGTGTGAGAAAAGATATTTTCTCTTTTTTTTATCTTTCCAAACCGAAAGGTTTGTGACTTGCAATATCCGAAAGGATAGCTGTAAATTAAATGAGTACCTATTTGATTATATATAATTTTCACTATCAAGCCACAACTTGCCCTAGGTACACCCTTAAGAATGATATTGCTTCATTTTAAGGGGAAATACAGTCTTTAGTTAATGTCTACGTTGTTTTTAAACATTGATTACTTCACTAGCATTGTTTGACTTTAGTTTTATGATGAAGTGATTCAATGTAAAATTCTGCAAATTTTGATGTATATAACATGGTATATAGTTCTAAAATCGGTTTGAATTTAGATTTTTAAAAATCAGTCAAATTTGACTTGCGCGGAACCTTTACTATTCGTCACTCGCCTACATGATGATCTGGCACAATCAAATTCAAAAATTTATTAATTTCTGTGTGATTTCGTCTCTTGTGGAGAGTTGTTTCATTGGCAATCTTACCAAATCTTCTTTTTTATATTGAAGACGAGGGAACGTGGATTGTAACACCCTTGTGGGTCTAGCGCGGTCGATAATAGTTACTTACTTTGTAACTTAATATTCATGAAGTTGTTAAATGTTCGTCATGTTGATATATAAAAAATTTTAAGTCATATAAAACGAGTGACCGGTGAAAAATAATGTTATTCCAATTCTTGAACCAATTCATACAAACATCATAAACTTAGTCTTCTGTGCACGATTTTTATCATTTTTTTCACATAAATTTCGTTTAATCGTCAATTTTTTTTCAATCTGTCAGTGTTGTTGTGAAAATATGGCAGGTAATTAAAGTTCGTGTTTTGAAGCCGAAGTTTAACGATTGCCACCTGTTTGTCAATAATCAACAAAAAGGCATGAATACTGAGCACGTGTTTAACATGTACAATAAGATAATAGTTTATTTTAAGGACATCCATGCGTAATGCGGTCACACTGAGGTCACTTTGCATACGGAAAATATGTCGGGGAATTGCTTCCCGAATTCTTCTAAATATGAATAAATTAAAGAATTTCTTCAGAAAAAAGTATATGAACATAAGTTTTATAATAAAAACTATCCATTGAGTTATAAAAAACTTATGCAGTATTTTTTTTTAATTTGAGGTTTCTTATGACTTTAAACGTGTAAGAAAAAATAAAAAAAAATTAAAAATTTATTTATCCACAAATGTCTTTAATAAATCACTGATAAATCTAAGAACTAATAAATTCATCAATTTTGTTTCATTTTAAATTAAATCAAATATTTATACGTTAAGATAAAATTGTGAACCTGATCAAGAGAGACAATACAAACATTGATTTACAAAGTGTTAGAACATACTCATCCCATCTCGACCAATGCAAAGTCAGTTTTTTGTATTCTTTTGTTGTCCCTATCCTCTAGTTTTCCAGTTTGTGTTTCTTGTTTTGTAAGTTATTGTGGATATTTTGTTTGATAAAAACGAGTTTGATCGTTTGTTATCGGATTAACTATTGGCTATTCCACATAGTGAAGTGACAGGTCAAGAAAAAGGTGCTTATTTTACTACTTTAATGGACCGGCATACCTACAGGCTAAAAACGATTTTTTCCGAAGCCAATACCTTAAGCTAACTTTTTTGCCCGGTCGTAGACATTTCATGCGGTGCAGTTTTTTATAAAATGGAAAGAAAAAAGACATTTGGATTTTTTTTCAAATTTCAAGATGGTAAAAAAATTTGCATTTTGTAACTTTTTTTTGGTCTTTTGCAAATGAGTTTGCATTTTATACAGATTTCAATTGTTTATTCATAATGTAAAACTAAAATCCCTTATTTGTTTTCTAAATTTTGTCAATTTTCACTCAGTTTAGCGAAAGCACACTCTGTATTATTTTAACGAGGTGGTTACACCATTTTTAAATTTAGACTACATTGATAATTATATGATTTTCCGATTTAAAATGTTTTAGACTTCCTATTGTAAAGTTTCGAAGCCATTCCAAGTCAGTATTTCTTATAAATTTACTTTAATGAGGATTTTTATCTATGCATTATAATTCAATGAATATGTTATGGACCTCCTCGTTATTTTGATGCTCATTGAAAGATTGTAGTAACATGTTTCTAAACTTCCTGTCGACAAACTGCGAAAAGTCCTGACAATAACAGAATGCATACTTGCTTTAAACATAAACCTTCAAAACTCTCATGTTTTTTTTGCATCCTATTCTGAAGTACGTATCGGACTAGTGTAGCAAATTTGGTAATAGACATAATCCAAGACATGTCCTATGTACCTAACGGTATTGCTGTATTTAGAAAAGGTGGTCGTATTATATAGGAGGGAGCAGAAATATTGACTTAAATGCTGAAACAATCGATGGTTAACATACATTTTACTCCATGGCTAGAGTTGTATTTCAGTATCAAAACGAATCATCAAACGCCCACATGAGTTCCATAAAGGTTAAACGGGGACCAGAAAGATCTTTGACGTTGAATGATTCGAAAACCAATCTTATGGCATGTTTACCTTTGGACAAGCCAACAGAACGGTATGGACCTCCTCGTTATTCTAATTATTATGGGAAGATTGTGTCTTGTTTAAACGAAAACCGAGATATATCTGTCCTGACTTTGGTATTTCTGCGACGTCTTTCGAGATAAAACTTAGATTCGATTCCATGTTCTGCAAAAAGCAATGAACACATTGTTCCATTTTGGACCGGTTCTTACAAAAGGCTGTTTGTCTGTAGCCTATGCTCCGTTTATAGATGCCAAGCCTCCACATGGCAATAGTATTTACAACTCCGAAACAATGTTTAGATATGTCAAAACTTGCTGGTCAACAATATGCTGCGCAAACATTTGACAATTGATTGTATGCTGTTGCCAAAATGTTAAATGGTCTATTCCAGACGTGTTCGAGGATGAACTTTGATATATGAGGCTAGCTCTCAAGACTCTTTTGTTTAATTAAAAACCATTCTTCAATTGGTGTTAAGACAAAAATCGTTAATTAATATTGAACCAAATGTATGTCATAGTTCATTTGCTGAAACACCCAAAAACTCTGAAGGTATTGCACATTTTTTTTTCTAATTTTAAAGAACATATGTTGTCTTTTTTTGAAGAATTCAGAATACGCTCTTGTAAACTGTTATCAACCTTCGCATTTTAGGATATGTTTCTTCGTGCAGTTGAGATGTTGTTTCAGAACATTAGGGCTGAACAGAATGGGTAGTGGCTTTTACAATTGAAATTGGTAGCTGCAATATTGGATATGTTGAATCTGTCTGAAACGGCAAAATCTGTCTTTATTTCAAGTGAGTTTTCAATCATAACATTAATATGGAGCCTTTTAAAAAGAGTATCTGGAGTGATATGGCAACAGATAAAACAATTATTAAAGATTCTAAAGGTTGTAGAGGCACCATAGGACTGACAAGGGAACAAACGCTGTACTTCGACGGAAACTTACAAGACACATCCTTCCGCATTTTAGTTCTGAAATGAGATACAGATCGGGATTAGGTGCAGAAATTGAACACGAAGGAAACAAACCAACGGTAAGGACACGAAAAAAGGAGAAAGTCTCTGATTTGATAGGGTATATACATTCAAATATGACTGATCCATTTAACGTTGCCGATCATCCATAGCCATTGATAAATACTAGTATTTCTTCAGAAATGAAAGCCTCAATAAATGTTCATGATTCTCTTCTTAAATCTCTTGAACGTGGCAACCAGATGGTATAATATTTTGTGGAAGGCTGCTATAATGAGTATGAAACCCATGTCTTCTACAATCCTATGTCGAGGTCTCCTCTCAATACTTTCGATGATACGACAAAGACCTCAAAAGTGTAAATCCGGTGACTTTGTTAAGGCAGATATAAGACTCACCAATGACGGTTAGATCAAAATAGTAAAAAAGTATAAAGTTGAAAAGCATTGAGGACAGAAATTCCTAAAAGTTGGGCCAAATCCGATAAGTTTTCAAACGGCAGATTAAGAATCGCCGTTAACATTGGAAGTGCATTTATCGCCTCATTTTATGATCCGAAGGGAAAGTTCAGGTATCTTCATGATGATCTAAACAAGCTAAGGATGGATTTGGCCACCACAAAGGATGCCAATCAAACACGTTTTTGCAGCACATCTCACGTGTAATGCTTAGCTTCAAACGCAAGTTTTGATAAACTGTCATATTGCTAAACCAGTGATCATACTTTCCAAAGACTCTGGTTGGTAAGAGGGTAAAAACGGTTTGCTCTCGGTTTTCTTTGAGGGACCTATGTCAGTTGATTTCCTTCAAGACATTGTTTGTACGTATACAGACAAGGGAAAACAGCTTGCAATAACAACTGTGTATGCAACCAACAGAAATCCGCGTATACCAATATTTGTTCATGTGAAGAGTCTGATGGTTGTAGAAATTATTTAATACACTGAGCAATATTGGAAAGAGACGACGATGAAAACGATGACTGATGTCAGGTTTATGAACGTTGTCATGCCCTTTGTTTGTTAAAATACCCCATACAACCATTCTTTCTAAGGGGTCCATGTGTGCTTTTGTAAGGCAAAGGCACAAAAAAACTAAAAAGTTCATAGAGCTTGAATATACGCTGAAACTTTAGTCCATCATTAAACTCATTTGTTTAAATTGTCTTGTGAAATATTTGTGACTGGCAATAAATTTACATTACAGCAAAAACCAAATTGACTTCGATTCTTTTTATAAATGGCGTAAAATTCAAAAATATCTTTAGTAGTACATGCGATGTAAAAAAAAAAAAAGAAATGAATGGAGATTCGGTTGTTCCATCTTCTATTTTGTTGCTGAATTCCCTTTAAAATGTGCATTTGGTGGTTTCATTATTTTCAAATTAAGTTGAAAATGAAGTGTCACAGATTATTTCATTATGAATTTCTTGTTAACTAACAATTCAGATATTTTTGGGAGACTTTTTATAAACTCTTTTGAAATAAATTGACGATAGTGAAAAACTCAATCACTAACCTTTGACCTTGTTTTAAAAAAAATTGCACCATATTTCAATTCTACGACCAGGCAAAAATTAAAGATGAAACATTTCTCTTTCCAAAAAGTCATAATTTGGCCTGCAAGTAGGGTGGTCCATTAAAGTTGAAAAATTGTTGGCTTGGTCACTCCACTAACATGTTTGAAACGAAAATGTTTACATGTTAGGTGTCCATTTTCATTTTATTGATTAATATAGTATGATTTCATCTGTTTATTCGCAAATTCCTATGCTAGAAAATTGTGATGTGCCTAGAACATAAGGCTTCTTGTTAGAAATTTCGGACACATACTTGATATATATACTATATGTCAAGATGTTGTCCCCGGATTTGACGTTATATTTGTTATTCTCATCGGATTTTGTCTTAAGCTTAGTTCGATTCTGTGTGTGTGTTACATTTTAATGTTGTGTCGTTGTTCTTCTCTTATATTTAATGCGTTTTCCTCAGTTTTAGTTTGTAACCCGGATTTTTATTCTATCTATTTATGAGTTTCGAACAGCGGTATACTACTGTTGCCATTATTTGAAACATTTCCCATTTTCATTCTCATTCTCATTTTTTTTAGAAATAAGATCGAATATGTCTCATTTTGTCAAAACAGATGATATTCAGATGCCTGATATATGAAGACGTGTTGTGTTATATTTGT
The DNA here is from genome assembly GCF_965363235.1 of Mytilus galloprovincialis. NCBI lineage: Eukaryota > Metazoa > Mollusca > Bivalvia > Mytilida > Mytilidae > Mytilus > Mytilus galloprovincialis. The sequence goes on from NC_134847.1 coordinate 1,893,290, forward strand.
ATTGTTTTGACTATTTAATTTTGATATATACTTTATTGTAATGCATCGTTTGTCGTCACTTATGATTCTTATGTAGACGAAACGCACGTCTGGCGCACTAAATTATAATCGATGCCACTGATGGTGGACGTTTCTTCTCCCAGGGTATCACCAGCCCAGTAGTCAACACTTCGGTGTTGAAATGAATATCAATAATGTGGTTATTTTTTAAATTTCCTGTTTACAAAACTTTGAAAGTTTCGAAAAACTAAGGACTTTCGTATCCCAGGCATAGATTACCGTAGCCGTATTTGACACAACTTTTTGGAATTTTGGATCCACAATGCTCTTCAACTTTGTACTTGTTTGGCTTTATAAATAACTTGATATGGATGTCAGTGATTACGTTCGGAGGACGTGTTTTTCAACAGACTGTCGGCATTCCAATGGGAACAAGTTGTGGCCCTCTACTTGCCGACTTGTTTCTTTATTATTATGAGGCATACTTCATACAGGAACTTCTTAGGAAGAATTATAAGAATTTAGCAATATCCTTTAACTCTATTTTCTGCTATATAGATGATGTTCTTTCACTAAATAATTCAAAATTAAATGACTATGTGGAACGCATCTATCCCATCGAACTAGAGATAAAGAATACTACAGATACAGTTGAGTCGGCCTAATATCTAGACTTATATCTAGAAATTGACAATGAGGGTCGGTTGAAAACAAAACTTTACGACAAAAGAGATGATTTCAGCTTTCCAATTGTGAACTTTCCATTTCTAGGTAGCAACATTCCAGCAGCACCTGCATACGGGTATATATCTCCCAATTGATACGATATTCCCGTGCTTGCATTTCCTATCATTATTTTCTTGATAGAGGGTTGCTGCTCACAAGGAAGCTATTAAACCAAGAGTTCCAAATAGTGTGGTTGAAATCATCCTTTCGTAAATTTTACGGACGCCATCACGAGTTGGTTGACTGTTATGGAATAACCGTTTCACAAATGATATCGGATATGATCCTTACGTCGCAACTACATTCCCTTTCATGAATGTGACCTACCGAATTAGACTATTAACTGGATTTGTAATCACATAAGCGCTACGACGGGTGCCACATGTGAAGCAGGATCTGCTTACCCTTCCGGAGCACCTAGGATTTCCGCTAGTTTATGTAGACAAAACGCGCGTCAGGCGTATTAAATTATAATCCTGGTACCTTTGATAACTGCTTACACCACTGAGTCGATGCCACTGCTGGTGGACGTTTCGTCCCCGAGGGTATCACCAGCCCAGTAGTTAGCACTTCGGTGTTGACATGAATATCAATTATGAGTCTTGTTTATAAATTTCCTGTTACAAAACTTTGAATTTTTCGAAAAACTAAGGATTTTCTTATCCCAGGAATAGATTACCTTAGCCGTATTTGACACACCTTTTTGAAATTTTGGGTCCTCAATGTCTTCAACTTTGTACTTGTTTGGCTTCATAACTATTTTGATCTGAGCGTCACTGATGAGTCTCATGTAGACGAAACGCGCGTCTGGCGTACTAAATTATAATCCTGGTACCTTTGATAACTATTGTCACGATAGCATGGTTATTTAGACTTACACTTACAATATCTTCTCAGGGGCGGATCCAGGATCTCAATGTCTGGGGGGGGGGGCACCATGAACCATTTTTTTTAGAGATATATATATGCGAATGTGAGTGGAGGTTATGTTTGTCTGTTGGTTTGTTTTTTATTGGGTTTTTTTGGGGGGTCAGATCACATTTCTATATTTATATGTTAATTTTTTTTTCTCACTTTATTCTTTATTTTCCTGCCAATTGATCTTTATTATATTCGACTTAAACATGCTTCAAATATTTGCGACTGGACGTTTAACAACCATGCAACAATCAATCAATATTTTCTTTATATTTACATCACCTCTAAAAGTCCTCTATATTCTATTATCTATATTTTTTCCAGACTTACTTTTTTGAACATTATTCTAATATCTGTAATACACTGACCTTCATATCCTTATAAATGGTGACCTTTTGCATAGCCTCATACATGTATGTAAATGGTAATTGAAACAAGAAAAATAAAAACAACTATAACTGCATGCTTGGGCTTTTAGAGAAATGTATAAGTCCTAGATTCTGTTAAAAAGTAAATTTTAACGAAAATCAAATAGCATTTTATCAATAATTATTTATTAGGAAATGTCAATTCATTTCTCCTGGACCGGGGGAAAGCATTAGGGGAAAGGGTAAAACAAATTGTTGATTTCTCTTGAAAATAAGAGGGGAACGCGATATGACATTTAGTTTTAAAAACATATCTTGTAAGTTATCAACAAATAGATAGTTTAACTAGTTGCTGAATAAATTCACAAAAAGACAGTTTTGAAAAAAAGTACATTTACAGGAAATGTAATTGTGAGAACTGCATTTTGGAATGAAGAGATACCCAATAATAGATGTATACCAACATTATTGACATTAAACATATATGTGTACCTATTCTTCAAATACACATAGAAGTTTCACCTGGTAATCGATCTTAATCGGTATTATATTATAAATCAATACAATTTTGTGCTATTCCAATCAACATGTAAATGTATTTTACATAAAAGCTTTTGCATAGAGACATCACACACAGGTGCCAACATTTACATACCCACCGATATGTTGTCATAAATCACGCATGTGGACACTGGTATTTAATAGCGGCCATTTTTAGGAGTCTTATCAAGCTTTGACAATTTCCTCACTAGATAAGAAGTTTCAGTAGCAATACAATTATATTAGAAAAACATTTTGGTGACCTGAACTGGGGGGGAGGGGGCACGTGCCCCCTGTGCCCCCCCCCCCCGGTAAATCCGCCACTGCCTTTTAATTAAGAATAGGCTTTAATTTTGAAAAAAAACCAATAACAATATATAATAGTTTAAGTTATAGATACAATGGATAAGCGTTGATTCATGAAAAACAAACCATTTGCCCTCCGGGCTCATTGTTTCTTTTTCTAGAATCAACGCTTATCCATTGTATCTATATCAATATATCTATAGGATAGTGACAGCTAATGAATGCTTATCCACAGTAACATATATTTGGTTGCAATCTTGTTAAACCTATTCGGAGATATTGCTCGAACTTCTTGAGTGTAATCCTAATTTTATCTTATGCATTCAAATGTGACGTCATTTTTCATTTTTTGATGATCTGTTTTACAAATTCAATTGACGTCTTTTTTGTCATTTTTTTTTAAATTTCAAATATGACGTCACTTGGCATTGAGGTTTAAACTTATTCAGATGTGTCTACATTTTGTGTTGCAAATGTCTGGTTATGTAATGTATTTCAGTTGTTTCCTGTAGTTAGTTAATACTTCAGTTTATCATGTACATCTTTTGTATAGTAATTTTATAAATTTACTGTTTGCAAAAGTATAAACTATTCTAAATAATAGGGATGTTCTGATAACTAAAAGAAAACCCTGGCCGTTTTTGGCATAACTTTTTTGATCTTTTGGTCCTCGATGCTGTTCGACTTTGTGCTTGTTTCGGCTTTCAAACTTTTGTATCTGGGCGTCACTAGTAGATCTTGTGTGGACAAAATGCACTTCTGGCGTATTAAAATTTTGAACTTGTTGCCTTTTGTTGGCTGTTGTTCGTGTGTTTCTTTGTCATTGTGTTCTCCAATTTATTTATATTGTAGTCCTGTAGTGTTGAGTTGTCATTTTAATGTTATATTTCACATGGCTATAAAAGAGGGAGGTTTGACATGCCACAAAACCAGGTTCAACCCACCATTTTTTCCTTTAAAAATGTCCTGTATCAAGTCAGGAATATGGCCATTGTTATATTGTAGTTCGTTACTGTGTGTGTTACATGTTAACGTTGCGTCGTTTGTTTTCTCTTACTTTTGAGTGTAAATTCACATTGCGATAAGACATGTCACGGTACTTGTCTATCCCAAATTCATGTATTTAGTTTTGATGTTATATTTGTTATTCTCGTGGGATTTTGTCTGATGCTTGGTCCGTTTCTGTGTGTGTTACATTGTAGTGTTGTGTCGTTGTTCTCTTATATTTAATGCGTTTCCCTCAGTTTTAGTTTGTTACCCCGATTTTGTTTTTTGTCCATGGATTTATGAGTTTGAACAGCGGCATACTACTGTTGCCGTTATCTATTCATAGCTCATAATTGATGTGTTCACACATCAATACAATAGGTTGTTAAATATTACACGCCTCTTACAGTATAATACACAAAACAGATCTTATGCCTGCAACAACTAACCCAAATAAAGATTTAGTTAAAACTTGAACATTTAGATATTGTTAATTCTTTTATTCGTATTCGTTTTTTAATATTACCACCACTTCCTGTTAAAATTTTACAAAATACCTATATCCCAATATCGTCAGGTAAATACGCTATAAGAAGCCACAAAAAAAAACCATAAAAAACTAATCATAGCAAAATCTGAACACATTACAAACTTTTATATATTTCACAAAAGTTTACTGATTCTGACATGAATTTTCTTGAAGTAGCTGTGAAACAAAAATATCAATTGATTTCAGATTTATTTTGTATTGGAGTTGGGGTCCTTGTCACGTCGACATCATCCTCAACTTTATTGAAAAGGCATGGTTTCTTTGTTTCATTTCCTCGACCGCATAGAATTCTCTTATCTGTTGGACCTAAATATACGGTTATTTCAAGATTGGTTTCTGTTTCTCCTGTTTTGGGTTTATCTAGGGCAAATGCTAAATCAAGGTTGAGTTTGTCTGCAAAATTGTAACATTTGTGTTTAATAAGTTCACGCAGATTTTCCCGGTTTAATTTAGGCATATAATCAATGTACGATTTAGAATCATTTACCGTGAAGGAACCCTCCTCGAGATTGATACGAATCATATTACCACTAGCACTTTCATTACAGTAGAAAAGCTCTCTTTTACCTGTAATAGTGATGGAATATGCTTCTCTGCGATCCACTATTAATTTTGATACAGTGTGTAACATTTCATAAACTGGATACCAAATGAGACCACATTTAAATGCTTTTTCATCAGCTTTAATTTGCCCCATCAAAAACTTTTTAAAGTCGGTGGTTTTAGTTTTACCGCTGATCAACAACACACAGTGTTTCTCTTCTTTTTCTTCTTCTTCTTCTTCGAGAAACAAGAAGATATTTCTTTTTTTCTCGTCGGGGAAATCAATGGCAAAGACGTTGTGGTTTCCTAGCTTTGTATCGGGTGGCTGTTTCGAAGAGGAATACGCAGGTTTTGCTGAACATTTTTCTTTAGATATAGAATTTATAAATTCAAAATCTCTCAGGTCGTTGAACCATTTTGCATTTAAGAAGTAATCCTTGTCCTTCTGATTAACTAGTCTGTGATGAATATCCTGTCAAAATAATATACACGTATCATTTTTATATACTCAGCACCACAAATAACCTCTTCTTGCAATCTATTGACGTTTATTCGATTTCGTGTACTTTCTTTGTAAAATATGAAAACCTTATTTAAATGTTAGTTTTTTTAGCCTTGAAATAATCCATAGGTTACTGAGAAATGTTCGAATGACGTTATGATTAGTGTTAGGGTTTATGGTTTGAATATAGATTTCATTAACAAAATCAAAATTCAAAGAACTTAAATTTATCCATTTCCATTTTGTACTTAGAAAACAGACAATTATCCCAAAACATACAAACACCATAAGTTAACGAGTGATATAAAACATTAGGGCAAATATCTAATACGGATTTATTTTATTCCCACACACATTAAATAATATCTCTAAATCAAAACCCAAGTGCAGTATTTGCTGTCAAATTATAGAATAATTTTAAGTGGTAATCAAGAGTTACATACTTGTACGTATTAGGTTAGAGCTATGCTTCAAGGTGAAAGCTAGTTATATACAATATTGTTAAATATGAGAAAGGATTTATGTCATGAATGAAAGGGTTAGTTGTTCAGTGCTTGGTCCCTTAGAATAAACGAAGGCCAAAGCAGAAAATTATGAGACATAGCAATAATAACTACGAGATACAGCATATTTCCTGTGATGGTAGGAATATACTAATTTCAACAGATACATATTATTTAATAGTGACAACAAATGAGGTGCATGGAATCCAAACAGAGTAATCCAAAGCTTTAAACATGTCGTTAAAACAAGGAGAGAAGATAACTAAATCAGTTACAAAAATATTTGAATGAAAGAATGATGTAAATTGATTCTGACTCTAATTACAAGAAGCACAATACTGTCCTTGGCAAATAAATGTATTTAAAATACTTGACAGCAAACAAAAATTTAAATCACAATGACAAATAGAAATGTTTAAAGTTCTGAAATAAATTTTCAAATAGCTCACGATATTGTAACCTCAATACCTAAGCAACATTATAAGAAGAAAATGCAGACACATTGAACTTTACTTTTAAATTAAAGCCTGGCAGAAAACACTTCGTAAATATTTTAACTTATTTATTTCTAAATCAAACATGTTTTAATGTAAGACTTACCATAGTGCTAAAATAATTGCAGTTCTTTCCTCAAACGTTAAATGAACATGATTCGTCAAAAGATTTCTTTTATATTACCTTTTAAAGTTTACGCCCATTTAAATCAAATACAATGTGATTGGATATATTATATCTAATATATATATTAGAAACATCAACATTCAAACAAAGACGTCAGAAATATTCTACAACACCTTTGCTACAAAAATGGCTGTAAGTAATCACTCATTTATATTTCAATTCATTGAACCTTTTAATATAACTTTAATATATATTTGTATTAAAAATATCAAGTTGAGACTATCCCCTGTTTTTGTGAACTCCGTATTGCTAAGTGTAGTCTAGTTTTCTATGAAATATTTTGTAATCTGTTGTTTGTCTTTTCGGTCTTTTTTTTTGCCGTTTTCTCTATCGCCAGTAATTGGTGCTTGGTATAAAATGTCGTTTTGGTTACATATAGATCATTTACTGTTTCAACAAAAATTAAAGAGGTAAGGATACTACAGTAGAACTTTATGATGGATTAACCAGACGTAGTTACATAAAACAATGTTCTTCTTTAACACCAATGGGTCTAGTCATTTAACAATCTCAACTATGTTCTGAATATACACATTAATTTACTCTCCAAACATTGATACCTTATATAATATAAGATTTGAAGAGAGTCGTCAAAAATAATTATAATAATAATAATGAGTTAGTTCCTCCGTCCTTTCGCAAATATACACATGGAAAAAAGTATTGCAACACCTTGATTTTTTAAAATTTGAAAAATCAGCCTCTTTTTTTGGATGAAATATAATAAAATATTTGTATAATATTATTGAAACATAGTTTATGATAACATTAGCATTGAAACAAACAAAAATGTTTGAAAAAAAAATGATTTGTATAACCACAATTTTAATAACAAAATGAAGTGTTTTTTGTACAAAAAAATGCATTTTACAACTTTTACTGTAGTCGAACTTTACAATGTCAGACATTTCAAAATTAATCTTCAGATGTCTGTTCACATCATGGTTGATCGTTATACGCCAAAGAATTAGTACTTTGTGCGCAGCCTCCATTCAAACGGATATCCGCATCTAAACGTCTTCTGATTTCTGCCAAAAATCGACTTATTTGTTGCTAAGGTAGAGCAACCATTTCTTATGAAGGGCATTGTTTATTTCATGATGTGTTTGAACTGGGGTGTCCTTTCGCGCACGTTCCGCCCAATAGTGTCCCATATATGCTCGATATGGTTCAAATCCGGGCTACGATTCGTCCAAGGAAGATGAACCGAATTCCATTGAAACAATGGATCTTCCTCCACGATGCTAATTTTCAACTTTAGCGAGCTCTGCACTACATTGGATACGAAAAACTGTGTGTCTGTTCGTAAGCAAAGGTCTCCGAAATGGTCTTATCGCACGATGACCAGTAGCGATGAGTCGATCTCGAAAAGTTCTTGTTAAAAGGCTCCTGTACGCCCTCCACTCTCTTTTTAGGATTGTATTGTATGCAATGGGTTTCCTTCTGACCAACCTTTATTATGCTTGATTTTCCCTAGCAAATGGTATAGGGGGTCTTCTTTATCTCGGAAGGTCTTTAACATCGTTTAGTGCCTTATTTTTATTCTCAAAACGACTTATAGTGGAATGGTGATGACCAAAAATACGTGCAGTTGTTTCAGCGACATCCCTGCTTCTCTCATGCTGATAATCTGCCATCTTGCAGCAGTTTAGAGTTGTCGAAACCCCATTACAAGGTGTCAATCACATAACTTTAAAAACTTGGTTATTTAAAGTGTTGAAAACAATGAGGATGAAAACATCTGTTTTGCTGTTTACGGGTACAGTAGATGCATGTGCAGATAAAAACTTATCGAGTCGATATTTATTGATTAAACTCAGATGATACTTAAATAATGTTTAATTAGTTCTATTTTACCAAATTATATCACAAAAAAATAAAAAGTGTTCTTTTAATTTCAATTTCAATTTGGTGTTGCAATACTTTTTTTCCATGTGTATACATATGCAAATCACAATGAGAAAGGATTTTCATATCGCGGAATAGTATACAATTTGGTCAGCTGAGGATTATTCTAAATTGTCAACGGGTACGGGGTATTCCACGGAGGCCTTAACCCGAGAAGAATAACTCTTACTTGGATTGACAATTTTGGATAATCACCGACTCAATGGGCCATAATATGTTTTATTGTATCAAACGAACTGTTTCACTTAAAATAAAAAAAGTGTAACAGATTGTCAAAACACTTACGTAAGAAAACTATTTGTGTCTATTGACATTTCGCGTATGTACAACAAAGGTAGACTCTTTCTGTAATAAATAGATGGCCCTGAAAAGGGCCGTTTGTAAGATAAATCGTCGACACTGGATTAATTTCCGTTCTTGTTTCTTCATCTCCTGATGGGCTTTCTGCAACGTGATAGTTGCCATTTTGTTAATTACGTCTGTGACGTCATTTTTATGGTAGATGACTCGTGTTCAAATCAAGAAAATCAAGGTTAATTTTCTGGTGAATAATAGGGTATACACCGGTGGTGTAAATTTTAAGGGTTATTCGTCCTTCATTTCATTTAAATGAAAATTAACTGAATTATTCCATGTCATATGATAACGTGTTATTCAATAGAATTGTTTGAAATATATGTAAGGTATAATAATATTGAAAAACCATCCACAACACATTTTTCAACACCGATGTGCGCTGGTCAAATGACTTTAGTCTGAGTGAGTGGGCGGTGTCGTATGGAAAAAATAAGATATTAAGGGGAATTTTGGAGTATATTTGGTATATTCTTTTATGTGAGCCAAATTTATACCCAGGTAAAATGGTTTCGGTTATTTTTTTAAACGCCGGTAATTAATCGATTTTATTACAGTATTCTTGCTTCAAAAGAAATAACGTTTTGTAAACTGTTGTTTGTCTTTTTGTCTTTTTTTTTTATGAAATTGTCAATAAGAAAAATTGGATGGTGCCAATGAGACAGCTCTTCATCCAAGTCACAATGTTTAAAATGTTAACATTCATACGTGAAAGTACGGCGTTCAACACAGAGCCTTGGCTAAAACAAAACAGCAAGCTATAAAGAGCCCACAAGTAACTTGTGTAAAAAGGATTAAACTGGGAAACCAACGGTCTAGTCTATATAAAAAATGACAAACGAGAAACGCCTATGAACCACACCAACAAACGACAAGACAGAACAAAAGACTCCTGACATAGGACAACTGCATAACAATGCAGCGGGTTCAAACTTTTTAACAGTTTGTTTTCGACTTTTGTGTTTGAATATCCCTTTGGGATTTTTCGTCTCTCTTTTTTGTAGTATTAAACTCAATTTACTCATAAAATCACTGTTCAAAATTAATAAAGTATTATTTAGTAAAATCAAATTAGTTGCAGATTGATAAATGTTTAAAATATTTGACCTGCAACGTCCTATATTAAAACTTATAAAAAATGTATTTGAGTACTTAAGATAGTAAAAGTTTCCTAAGATATGTCTAGAATAGATTTTACTGATTAATCAACAGAAATAATCCTAATAATCGGTGCAAAACACACCTTATACAAGGTACAACTAATTCCCTTTCTATTATTATGCGTTAGTAGCGCTACGTGATTAAAAATCATTTTCATTATTTACAGGAAGAACAGACAGTTTATCCAAACGAAGAGATTCAAAATATTCTTCTCAATCATACTGCAGAAGAAATTGGCGATTATGCAGAAACTACACTACAAAAACTAAGAACTTCAATTTATGACATAATGACTGATCTTGCAGGCAAAAGTAATGATATATCGATTCATCTTTACGTACTTAGACATTATTATAAAATTGGATCTGGAAATATCAATATTGTCATCAATATCACGAAAACTGAAATGAATGTAACTCTAGCTCGACCCATTAACAGTGGTCAATCTATGATTTCAAGTATCATTGAGACAATCAAGAAATGGTGGAAATCGGTGATAAATTTTTTTTCGTAATTGCAACACGACATGATTGAAGTAAAATGCATACTGAAGATAAGCTTTTATTGTCATTTAAAAGATGATAACATCTCACAAAGTTCTCGAAGACTCTGGTCATCATTGCTCTTCAACTTTGTACTTCATTTGGCCATTTTTTTAAAACTTTTTTGATGATTCTTTTGTAGACAAAACGCGCATCTGACGTTCAAAATTGCAAGTGTGATATCTATGATGGGGTTATGTATTATGTAACTTGTTACTTGATAATATATATTTTCAATACTTTAGATTTTAATCATGATGTTTTGGCATTATCTGTTGAAAAATATATGTATTTTGTTTTAAATACAGAGAGAGTTATTACTAAATAAAGACAAACATAATTATGATTTAAGGTGAAAGTTCAATTTTTTTAACCTGGTACCTTGTAGTTTGAATAATATCAAATATATCGAGATCTTATAGGTAATATATATGTAGGCTCTCTTTTGGTTTCCTGTCATAGGATCTTACTTTGACTTGAAAAATTTGAACCGGGACATTGGAGGAAGTTCGCTGAAAAATTATTTGGTAATGTTTATGTTAGTAAAATTTGAGTTGTTAGATTTTTTTGTATTAATTTTTTTTTTGTCCTTTTGTCTTTTCACTGATAGCAATTGTGTTTTCTGTGTTTTATTGATTTGTGGTTTGTATTTTTATAATCATCTCATTTTTTTCCGGATTCTTTTTCATTACTTATATTAAATATATTTATGTACTTTCAGTACAAATTGGAATTCAGTAGGAATACCAAGAGATACAAAAAGAAATCAAAATTCGAAATAAAATTTATAATAATACGAGTCCTGTATCAATCATAATTCCAATATATGCTGTTAGAAATTGAGATATCAAATTTTGTACATTGAGATCATGGATTGTACTAGATGATATCTAAATAAATCACAATAAAATGAGTAACTGTTTCCTATGAATAACGCTACAACTAAATATAATCAAACTTGTGTGAATCAAACATAATAGACGTAGTGCCAATTTCCTATGAACTCATTTCGCATCAGATTTTTTATCACCCTTTTAAATTTTGTACAGTATCATAAGTTAATTTTCTCGCTGCATTGTAGACACATTGGTGGGTTTCGGTTGTTGTCTGCTCTTTGGTCGCTTTGTTGCCTCTTTGGCCTATTCCCTATTTCCATTCTCAATGTTATAAGCACTTCATGTTGTCAAATTTACAGTTTTACAAAGGACAACCGTAACCAAACCACACAATATATTTGAAGTATTTGAAATATTGTCTTTCAGGTAAACATTCAATAATTTATGTTAATGATTAAAAAAAAACATGTTCCATTTTCAATTATGTATCAAACTAAATGTTCAGAATACAGTCTTTATTCGTTCAGTGTATGTCACTTGTGTTTATATGTACTTTGGTTGAGTTGAACAATTCTATAGATATTGTTTATGGTGTCTTTCTATGTTGTGATGTTTCACTATTGTTTATGATAAGGGTGACGGTGTGATTCTGTGTGAGCCGAGGCTCAATGTTAAAGACCGTGCTATGATCTATAATGGTTTACTTTTATAAATTGTGACTTGGATGGAGAGTTGTATAATTTGCACTCATACCACATCTTCCTATATCTATTGTTTTTCATTTTAACTTACGTAAACTCTATTCATGTTGTACCGCCAAAATACCATGATCAAATTATCGGCAAATGTTATTCTAAATAAAAGAATTTCAAGAAAGCTTATGTATTTTTCTATATTGTGTTTGTAATAAAATATTGATAGTGACATCTTCATATTTTTTTATAATTTTTTTCTATTCTTCAAGTGATTCAGTAACAATAATACTTGATAAAAAAAAACACACCAAGTAGAATAAAGAATCATACAAAATATTGTTTTAAGAAATATCCTGGATGCTTCTAGAAATAAAGTACAATCCAGAATATTCCGGATACAAATCTGGATATCCCAATATGTATTTTTTTTAATCGAGTGTCACTGAATAGTCGTATGAGGGATGACCAGGATATTGACGAAAGAACGTACGAAAGCGTAACTTGACAAATCGCACGAAAGCTGTCTCGTCTGCTGTTTTATACATACGAAATGTATAAATCTAACATAAAAACTCTTGTTGAAGTATAGTAATTCGCATCATCTGCATGCAGTTTTAAGAAGAATTCGGGTCAATATCCAGGTTCTCTCTTGTGTAATTCCGAACTGCTTGTCAAGAAGTATTTTGACATCTATATCTCTCAATTGATTTGATTTTAAAGACCTTACGCATCCTATCATGATTTCCCTGCTAAAGGCTTGCTTCTTACAAGGAATGTATTTAACCAAGGGTTCCAATTGGTAAAGTTAAAATTAAAAATGATTTAAATGTCATTACCACAACCTTGTCATCTTTTGCGCAAAGGTGACATGACTGTATGAAAAAATTATTTGGTTGCTTTATAAAATCATAAATGTTCATAATTTTCAATGAATTCTGCGCAAATTTACCCAGAGAACCGACAATAAATGGAAACAGCAATAACTGTCCTTTTCTTGACATGAATATTTTAGTTTCACACGGCAAATACTTACATAAATTGACGACAAAAATAGTAATTTTCCTCGCAGTTGGAACGTTTTAAATTTAGTTTAAATATTGAAATCTAAATAAAAAACAAAACAAAGTACCACAACAATTTGTTATATTCACCATTCAGTCTAAAATTTATTCGGTGATAAACTATTCTTTCAAAGTCACATTTTAAACAAATTAAAAAATTTAATCAATATTCTTGATCTTGCATATCCTTGAGATCATAGCACCTGAGATCACCCCTAGTTTTTGGTGGGTTTTGTGTTGTTAATTCTTTAGTTTTCTATGTTGTGTCATGTGTACTATTGTTTTTCTGTGTGTCTTTTTCATTTTTAGCCATGGCGTTGTCAGTTTGTTTTAGATTTATGAGTTTGACTGTCCCTTTGGTATCTTTCGTCCCTCTTGATTGATAGATGTTTAATGCGTACAAGGAAGTTGTTACAAATGGCAATGTACTCCCTTTCGATCATATAGGAAACTCCATCACTGATTGTTTGACCGTTTTGAATAGAATTGAGAATGGAAATGGGGAATGTGTCAAAGAGACAACAACCCGACCAAATAAAAAACAACAGCAGAGGGTCACCAACAGGTCTTCAATGTAGCGAGAAATTCCCGCACCCGGAGGCGTCCTTCAGCTGGCCCCTAAACAAATATATACTAGTCCAGTGATAATGAACGCCATACTAATTTCCAAATTGTACACAAGAAACTAAAATTAAAATAATACAAGACTAACAAAGGCCAGAGGCTCCTGACTTGGCACAGGCGCAAAAATGCGGCGGGGTTAAACATGTTTGTGAGATTCTCTGTTTCTAAAAAAATAAGCACTGTATATATCTCATTTGTCGAAACCAGAGTCTCATTTTCTCTTCCTCGAATGCTACATCACTGAATGACTTATCACTGAATGTCAACGTACACAATCAACACGACTGGTGCCACATGTGGTGCAATACCTGCTGTTTTTGCCAGAGAATTTGAAATCACCTCCCGTTTGAGTTGGTTTTGTGTTACTCAGACGTTAGTTTTTTATGTTTTTTTTGTGTAGACTTATGTTTATTTTTTGGTCGCTATTTGCATTATTGTTCATGGCGTTGTTAGTTAATCTTTAATTTATGAGTTCGAATATACCTTTTGTGTCTTCCGTCTTTTTAATAAAATTTTACACGGTTAGGCATTTTTTCATTGCCATTATCATTATCATTTTATAAAGAATTACATTCTTTTATAATGAGTATAGTTCTATTTAAAAAAAGACGTAAGGCATAAGTTTAGTAAGTGCACTATTTGTAAGCCCCCAATATTTAGTCGATTGTTTCCGGATAAGAAATGTGTTAAGTTGATGAAAAGATATATACAAATACTGAAATATAACTTTTTCTTAAATTTCCTTATAAAGCGTTGATATCGAAATTTAGAATGGAGAAAAACAAGAGATTTTGGTAAATGTGGACAAATCGTCTGGATTTCAACCTCATTTAGGTCAGTGACCAATCTAGCCTTTCGATACCAAAGGATGTTAATATATGGAACTGTATAATATATATAGAATGAAGATATTTTTTGGCATTAAAACATATTTTTGGTCTATTTTGCAGGATTCTTGGGAGGAAAAAATTGATCCTGAACTAGAAATCCAAACAATCTTGACGAGATATACAGAGACAGAACTTGGAGACCTTGTTGAAAAGGCAATGCAAACATTGCACATCTCTTTCTACGACAAATTACCAAAAGATACCTCAAATTTGTCTATACATATCTATTTCCTTCGACATGAACATACCATTGGAAGAGGGAAATCGGTTCTTATCGTCAATATCACAAAGGATAGTATTGACTTTAAGATGAGGAGTAATTTGAATGATTATAAATCAAAGACCTCGACAAAAAGCAAGTGCTTAATAAAGACAATACTGACAATTATCAAAGAAGTTTTTAAATTTATAAGCATGACAGTCGGAATAGTGGCAATGTGTGTTTAACTCCTTCATTTTAACACTTTTAAAACAAACATTAAGTTGACAAATGACTTATTGTGACTAAATTCAATAAGTGTCTTCTTTTGTTTTATTTCCAAGTAAGATGTTTGGTTTGTTATGAAAACGGATTTATTGTACAATTTTCTTAGATAAAAAAATGCCAGTTCCTAGTCAGGAATATGACAGTTATTCGTTTGATGTGCTTGAGCTTTTTTCTTTGGAGCTCAATATTTGTTTTCATTCTTTTTTTACAAACCGAAATTTGGTTTTAGTGTTTACTCTTGGAAGACTTGAACCTGCACACTGTAGTAGATATTTATATCACGTCTTCTTCTAAACCCCTTATCATAATGTAATCCAAATATCTACGAATCTATATAATACCAATCCGAATCTTTTTTATGTGCTTATCATTGTAAATGTTTCTTTCTGGAACTCATGAATTATACAAATATCAAGGGTTTTATTTTGTGTGCTTTTCTCGCAATATCATATTTTACCTCGCACATTCTATGAGGTAAAGAAATTTATACATGCGTCAGCTAGTCTATTTGTACGTTTGTCCGTCTGTTCTACTTTGATTCGCCACATCTCCAGAACCGGAAAACAGATTTTTTTTCAAAGCATCTTACTCACATACTTTTTGTAACTTTTTTGAGTTTTCTACATTGGGTTGGTCGCAAATCTACCACATTATAGTAAGCTTTGTGTTCACTTCCCCAATAAATCCTTTTAATTTTTCAGAATCTTCACCGTATCTTACCATTACGTAAGGAAATAGGGTTGCTTCTCACAAGGAAGCTATTAAACGAAATGTTTCAAGTCGTAAAGTTGAAATCATTCCTTCGTAGATTTTACGGACGATATCACGAGTTGGGAAACAGTTATAAAACAATTGTTTCACAGATGATATCAGATATGTTCCAAATGTCGTAACTACAATCCTGTCCCTTTCTACCGAATGTTACACAGCGAATAATACTCATGACCGGATTTGAACAAACATGATCAACACGACAGGTACCAAATGTGGAGCAGGATCTGCTTACGCTTCAGTACCACCTGAGATCACACTCAGTTTTTGGTGGGGTTCGTGTTACTCAGGCTTTGGTTATCTATGTTGTTTTTTAGGTGTCAGATTATCAATTAAAAATTCCTATCTGTTCAATCTTATTTTGCTATTTTCACTGCTTTCTAAATTTTTTATCTTACTTTTAACTTCATAGAAATCCGGTATATCCTGAATTGTACATGCATCACCTATCTACATGCCGATTTTCAACTTACCTTTAAAGAGTCACAAGAAAGATCTGGCCTGGAGACCACAGGTTCTACCAAAATAACTCCTGTTATCTGAAAATCTTAAAATTAGTGTACTCTGAAGCGCATTAACCCTGAATTTTTAAAGCAAACTGATAGACAAGTTAATTTTTGCTCAAACGGTTTAGATATATTCCTCTTTCACCAAAAGTTTCATTTCTGCAAATGTGTTGGTTAGTTTAGATAAAAAAGAATATCAAATACACTATTGTTATATATGAGGGAGTAATTGGTGGTCTGACACCTTTCGTTTTGTTTTTAGTTGCACATAAATGTTTTTGTTGTTTCGTAGTTCTCCTCTTATATTTGATGTTTTTCCCTCAGATTTAAATTGTTATCCGGATTTGTTTTTTCTCAATCGATTTATGAATTTGGAACACGGTATACTACTATAGCCTTTACTTGTACTGTTGTTTGTTTGTTTGTCTTTTTTTCTTTCTTGTTTTCCTTGGCGTTGTCAGTTTATTTTCGCTTAATGAGTTTCATTATCCATTTGGTATCTTTGTTTCTTTTTTTTTTCATTGCGCATTTAAGTCAAAAGAAAAATGTCCTTTAAAATGCAAAGTGATTTCGTTAATATGTCGTATATTCGGTTAAGAATGAATCATTTTGAAATTGTAAGCACACGCAATAGCAAACAGTGACACAATTTTCTCTTCTATTCAGTAGAAGAATGAACATATTACATCAATATGATACTTTCTGAAGTGTAATATAATATGATGGGTAAACGATATACAATCAACGTAGATGAATGAGAGACAACATAAGTTTACTAATGTTCATATATCAGAAAATTGTTTAGGAAACCTGCTGGTGTCCAAAGGGAATAAACATCTCATCTATGCAGGTAGCTCAGGCCATTATAATCAACACTCTGTCAAAAGGTTATATATACATGTACAACTGATTTTCGAACGATTTAATACCGATTGAGGCAATGGACATATAGGCACATACACATCGATTCGTTGAATCAATTCTTGATTCTCATCGGAACAATATATAGTTCCAATTTCAGTCATACCTCCTCATAACTATATAGGAGCATTTAATCCCAGCATTTAAATATATACCAGTATTAAAATAGGATAAGTCAGCCGACGCGTGTTTTGTCTACAATAGACTCATTAGTAACGCTGCAATAAAAAAAAAAGAAAAAAAAGGCAAAATAAAGTGCGAAGTTAAAACTATTGAACCTCATATTTATGTTAGTAGCATCCCTGTTTTTGAGGTCCGTATAGTTCTGACAGCCTTTTGAATATCTACAAATTTAAAGATGTCTATAAATAATAGTGAATAATGAAGCAGATGCATGGTATCGGTCAACCAACGCATGACCGTGACTGCAAAACTTATGTCTGATCGATTTCAGTTTTCACATAAATCAGTTAGATAAGTTTTTATGTAAGGACTTCTTTAAATAAATTCCGTATAGTGTTAACATGCACGAAACCTATGTAACAACTTATATATGTTAACGGCATTGGATTGAACAAAGGGTATGCTACTGCTGATAAATGTACGGTTAACAATTTGTCACAATCCAATACGTCATTTTGCACATATTGTCATAGATAATTGTTTTAAGTCGAACATCTGTTTCCATAATGAAACCACAAAGCTTATTTTCCTCGCACTCGGGAATGTTCTCATTGATTCTGCTTCATATGAGTACAAAACAGGTTGGCAGTAGGGATGAACAATTACCATTCAATAGAAATCCGACAGTTTGTTTACATAATTTATCAAACTCACCAAATAGTCCAGCATTTTGATTATATGACCTTTAAATTACTAAGAATAAATGTTGTTTTTCACAAAGTAACATTGTTCGGGACTTAAAACAAGGAACTTGTATATACTACTCGATTTTTGATTTTGTAGGAAACAGGATCGGTTTGAAGAGACGATGTAGTCATTTTTTTTTCAAATGAGAAGTGGAATGGTTCAGTAAAGAAAAATGAAAAGTTTATATACTGTTAAACTGTTGATTGAAGACTTTTTTATTTATACATAAATATAAAATCTAATATGTCACATTTTGTAAATACAAATAATATTCAGATACATAATAATTTAAGACATACTTGTTATGTTATATAAGTATTTTTCTAACCAACTAATTGTGAGCTTTAAAGTATTAATGCGTCGTCTAACATGATAACACGGTTATTTATACTCACTTAAAATACCTTCTTATTGAGAGAAGGCTTTAATTTTGAAAAAAAAACTTCAATATTTCAAGTATTAGATACAATGAATAAGCGTTGTTTCATGGAAAACCAACAATTCGACCTCCGGGCTCATGAATTCTTTATTTTAGAATCAACGCTTCTTAATTGTATCTATATGGCATATTGGCTTTTTATTGTTTCCCTCTATATATTATAATATGTGTAAAGACTTCAAAAATTGAAAAAAAGAAATAATTGATCAAGTGCAAAATTACGTATTGGATTATTTGTAGATCTTATTTTGCTAAACGTGTTTGCTATATATTATTGTTCTTTGTCTACCTTTATTTCTTTAAAAAAATCATAAATTTTTTTTTTAAAGTCATTACAGGCACAAACTCATAAAAGTGAGAAGAAAGATACCAAAGGGACATCGAAACAAATAAATCAAAAACAAACCACCAATGCCATGGCAAAAAAAAACCACAACGAAAATGAGTGAAAAGACAAACAACATTACAAAGATGATGTTCTCTCACTATAACTTGACTTTCATCAAGAAATTGACAATGAGGGTCGGTTGAAAAGGAAACTATACGACAAAAGAGATGATTTCAGCTTCCCAAATGTGAACTTTCCATTTCTATGTAGCAACACTCCAGCAGCGCCTGCATACGGAGTAGATATTTACCCATTGATACGATATTTCCGGGCTTGTATATCCTATCAAAATTTCCTTGTGAAGTTGATATCATCCCTTCGTAAATTTTACGGACGCCATCAAAAGTTGGTTGACCGTTATGGAATGACCGTTTCACAGATGAGTTCGAATACGTTTCTTATGTCGTAACTACAACCCCCTTCCCTTTTCACGAATGTGGCCTACCGAATTAGCATATTTACCGGATTTGAAATAATTTGAGAAACACGACGGATATCACATGTGGAGCAGGATCTGCTTACCCTTCCGGAGCACCTGAGTTCACCCCCGATTTTGGTGGGGTTCATGTTGCTTAGTCTTTTGTTTCTATGTTGTGCCTTGTGTACTATTGTTTGTCTGTTTGTCTATTTCTTTTTAAGCCATGGCGTTGTCAGTTTATTTTCGATTTATGAGTTTTACTGTCCCGTTGGTATCTTTTGTCCGTCTTTTACATTAACCACCACACAGAAAAATACAAACTGAGCAACACGAACGCCACCAAAAACTGACGCTTAAAGAGGATCAGTAAACAATTTCGACCAAGTTCACTTATTTGAAGATCTGAATTTTTACCACTTTTGCTTTACTTTTCTCTATCTATTACAGTTTCTGCCAAAAAAAAAAGCAGTAAAGTCGTCATTCTAGCTGAATAATTTCTTTAAGGGTCAAGTGACGATAACATCTTTACATTTTTACTATTGAAAGATTATCTCTGTTTAGTAAAGTATCATTAAACAAAAAGCAAAAAAGGTAAACAAAACTTCATTTAAAGGCAATAACTCCTTCAAAAGGTTATTTGAAAATTTCTGCCAAAATAACTTATTGTTGGAACTGATTGTTTTGGTAATTGTTACTGTTCAAAATTTTTCTTCATCTGTAAATACACTCATCATAGATACCAGGACTAAATTTTGTATATACGCCAGACGCGCGTTTCGTCTACAAAAGACTCATCAGTGACGCTTGAATTCAAAAAAGTTAAAAAGGCCAAATAAAATACGAAGTTGGAGAGCATTGAGGACCAAAATTCCTAAAAATTTGCCAAATACAGCTAAGGTATTAACAGATATTAAAGGGAAGTTCAAAATCATAAGTCGAAAAAAAATTACCGACAAAGCCATGGCAAAAGACGTAAAAGACCAGCCGGCAAATAATATTATACAAAAGAAACATAGAACACTAAAGACTGAGCCATTCAAACCAAACCAAAACCCGGGGTTGATAGTTTTGAGTTTATATTCAAAAACTGCGAAATGTGGCCAAAATGGACATCTCAGGGGCACTATGTCCAAAAAGGGTATTTTTCTGAAAAATCTGCCGGAAACAGACCTTGGCCTACTGATCATTTCACTCAGTTATATTTACCCTAATGGCTTTAATTTGTAAGTGAAAAGCCAGACATCGAAAAAAATTACATTGTTTTAATTTTAGCAACATCGGCCATGTTTATTGATGAATCGAATCCTTGGATACAAATTTCAATTTGACCATAAGAAACATTCATATACTATTAAGTTACAGTTGCCATGGTAGTTTAAGAGGAGGTAATTTAAAAATAAGTTTCGACGACTGCGTCAAAGGATGGCAAACACTAACCTGATTATTTAGCTAAAAAACGAAATTGAAAATCACCCTGATCATTTAGCTAAAAAACGATATTGAAAATCATCCTGATCATTTAGCTAAACAACGAAATTGAAAATCGACCTGGTAGAACTGTGAAGGAATACGTTACATTTTGAGCCCAACAGTTCTCAAATTGTCCATATAATGGAATTTAATGCGTCTGTCATACATGTGAGATGAAACCAGGTTTAATCCACCATTTTCTACATAAGGAAATCTCTGTACCAAGTCAGGAATATTACAGTTGTTTTCCACTCGTTTGATGTGTTTCAGCTTTTGATTTTGGTATTTGCTAAGGGACTTTCCGTTTGGAATTTTCCTTGATTCGAGTTAGGTATTTTTGTTATATTACTTTTTCAATAGCTTTTGTAAATGTTAACATTGCTGAGATCGACCACATTTCAAAATCAGCTGTTATTTGGCTAGAGGTACGAAAAGCGCGTCTGGCGTAAATATTAGATTTTAATCCTGGTATCTATGATGAGTTTATTTGCAACCACTGGGTCGATGCCACTGCTGATGGAGATTTATTTCCCCGAGGATATCACCAGTCCACTTTTGTGTTTACATGAGTTATCCTTGATATGTTCATAATAATAAATTAACTGTGAACATAACTTTGAATTTTTGAAATACTAAGGCTTTTCTACCTCAGGAACAGTTTACCTTAGCTGTATTTGGCAAAACTTTTAGAAATTTTTGGTTCTTAATTCTCTTCAACTTCGTACTTTATTTGGCCTTTTAAAATTTTTTTTATTCGAGTGTCACTGATGAGTCTTTTGTCGACGAAACGTGCGTCTGAGTATATATAAAATTTTAATACTGGTATCTATGATGAGTTTATTTAATGTATTAGAGCTTTTGATTTTGCCATCTGATTATAGACTTTCCGTCTTGAATTTTCTTCGGAGTTCGTTTTTGTTTGTTTGTTACTTTACTTTTCAATGACTTAAACTAGCAAATTTTATGGCAATATACTACGTTACATTAATATTTCGATTCTGACGGTAAAATGAAAAACCGGATGTATCAATTTATTTGTAAACTACAAAATTAATTTGTAATTACGATAATATTTTTTTCAGATTACATGTGTTAAGTTGCAGTTAATATTCATATATGTACTTTTAAACTTGTAAATTGATTCAATATTCTTGATAACTGCTGTGCTTGTATTATTTGGAATGAAGTTATGTACTGTTCGTATACGTTTATTGTTAGTTATTCTGAATTTGAGTTTGTCAATACAAAAGCACGTGTTTGACTTTTTCTTTGTAACTGGATTTTAAATTTATTATTTTAATCTAAATTCTAAATCTAGTTACTGAAACGTAATTAAATAATGCAGATTCAATAGTTTATTATAGGCCCACCACATACATGCAAGTATTCTTAAAAGAACTATGAGAGATTATTAAACATCTGAATTAAAACATAGTTTTGTAATTTACGCAAAGCATAAAAGTGCAATATCACCATGCACATGCAAGGATAAAACCTGATACATGTACATGAAAAGTAAAATAATAATTTTTCAACATAATGAGATACTATTTCGTCGAAATAAAATATCATGGCAGGTTTTGGCAAAAGTACTACAAACATTTTCATTTTTGAACAAAAATATAAATTTTTCATCATCTGATAAAGTTAAAAACATATTATTATGTTTATGAATTATATCAATAAATAAAGACTGTCTTAGATCTTTATAAAATCGACATGTTAACAGTGCATGTTTGTCATCTTCTATATCGTCACAACGGAAATATAATCTTTTATCAAAATCTAATCTTTCGTAACGACCAGTTTCAATTTTTGAAGGTGCTACTCCACATCTAAACTTTGCATATCGACTGAGATATTGAATAGGTATATTTTACAACAAATATTGTTCAGTAGAGTATGAAAATTTAAACAATTTATAAGTTCTCAACTTATTTTCTTGACCATAAGAATCAAGCCTTGTACTCCATTCAGTTTTATAATTATCAAAAATATTAACTTTTAACAGATTAATTGTATTTTAATCCAGTATACAATCATGATAATCATCTACACTACAAAATCTGTCCATATTGTAAAGTTTCAACATTTCTATGACTTTAAGTTTATACCTCCAATTTTTAATTTTATAACTACCTTTTTCTAATTGACTTTATACATACTTTATAATTTATTCTGTCTTTATCCATTTTGGTTCATCTTTCCCAGTGTCTTTAAATGTTAGACCTCTGTTTAACATATGGAGGATTCCAACCCATGTCACCTGAAACAGCATCATTGAGGATATACTTTCCAACTTACCATATAAAATCTCATGGCTCGGATCTGAACTGCTGAAATGCATGAGAACTCACTCATTCCCAATATAGCTGAGCCGTAATTATTGACTGAACAAACTAAAGTGTCAAACAAATTGGTGACAATATTGTGTTTGAAGCCACCATGTGCTTAACATTTTACAATAAGAAGGCCTAATGCCTGACTTGCTGACTTTGCATCTGCCTTTGTCATAACTTTATAATCTAAAAATTCATTTAAAACTAATCCTAAATATGCAACGAATTAATCGTCTATCGTGATCAAGTGTTCTGTTGTCAGGTGTGTTTATCTACCGGTACAAGTGACTAGCGATCTTTATTCGGATACCCCATCGGGCTATATATAGTCAGGAGGACCCTTTGGATTAGAATACAAAAAGCCTCCGGGTTATGTTATTACAAGCAATTGATTATAAATGCTAACAAAACTGGCGGCGGATAGAAAATTTAATACAAATTTTGACATTTGCAGGAATCATTTGACGATAGCGGAAAATGATTTAACGATGACGGCGATCATTTGACAGTGGGGGGGGAGGGTTTCAGATATTTTTACGATGGTGATGCACCAACATGAAACAGGTCATGGAGTTCACTAAAAGGTTAATACAATGTGAAAAAATCGTTTAGTCAGCATTGATTGCTAGACCAAAACAATGTCCTGTGTGTTTCATACCGCAGTACAAGCGTATTTTCAAAACACGGTCAGAAAGAGGACAACAGTAAAAAAAAATTGTATTTTATTTGGATAACATCTCAATTTTTGATATTTATACAACATTTTTTACTCGGACAACGTTCTTAGTTTTACGAAATTGTCGTATTCTGAACGTCGTCAAAGATTTGAACAAGTTCGACACATCGCTGCCCAGAAACAATATGATTGGCACAGGTATCAGCCTAGGTATTTATAGCTACATCATATCCAAAGTTCAGGATTTTGACCTTTAAAAGGACCAAGAGCGTAGTTAGTGGAATTCTTAATTATTTAACGAAACCTTTATCATCAAGGAAACGGTAATTCTTATTAAACTTTTCTATCAAATGATATTTGTCCGTTATCTCTGATTCCAATACAGAAACAAGCCTTTTTTTGCTATCTTCAGGTGATTTTAAATTAATGTTCTGACCCTATAACGTACATAGCTATATATAGACTGTGTTTGATACTATGATTAAACTTAAGATTGAAAGCGGATGTTTTAAAATAATTTTAAGAGAAATTTGCTAAACCTCTTTTGTTTAATGCGATCTATCGAAATTGCACTAATCTCTTTTTACGCTATTAACCAAACTAGTATAACATAACTAGTATAACATAACTAGTATAACATAACTAGTATGGTATATACATATACACATTCATGGATATTCAATCTGTCGATACCTGTAACTTTGCATTGCACAGGGTCATGTTTTTCTCTGACTGTTTATGACGTCTTTACAGTAAAATTATTGGATGTTGAATGTGTACGGATTGATAGTTCAGTCTTAGATGCATGATTTTTTTTTAATTGTTGTTAATGGCTTTGAACTAGCTGTCAGATAACTGTGAGAACGCTCAGATCTGTTCTTGTGTCTTTTTGATGTCGGGATGTACACGTACCCGGCCACGTCCAACTTGTTTTTGTACATTTGATGAGTTAAGCCTTTTTTAACTGATTTTTATAGTTCGTTCTAGTGTTGTACTGTTATACCACTGTCCCAGGTTAGAGGATGGGTTAGGATCCCGCAAACATGTTAACCCCGCCACATTATTTATGTATGTGCCCGTCCCAAGTCAGGAGCCTGTAATTCAGTGGTTGTCGTTTGTTTATGTCTTACATATTTGTTTTTCGTTCATTTTTTATACAAATAAGGCCGTTAGTTTTCTCGTTTGATTTGTTTTACATCGTCATATCGGGGCCTTTTATAGCTGACTATGCGGTATGGGCTTTGCTCATTGTTGAAGACCGTACGGTGACCTATACTTAATAATATCTGTGTCATTTTGGTCTCTTGTGAACAGTTGTCTCATTGGCAATCATACCACACCTTCTTTTTTATATGTAAATAATGGTGTTTATCTGTTGATTTTTGTATACAGATCTGTTTTTAGTTCTCCGTTTTCTATGTTTACAAATACATCAAGACTTTAGATTTTTTCAGTTGAGTAACGCATTTCTGTTTGAATTCACGGATATATACTATTGGTCAGTTCGTGATTTTTTTTAATTCATCTAAACCTTAATCAAATATTCCCCAGCTGTCATCCAAATATCTCCAATATGAATACCGCTGTAAATTACTGTTTTGAAGTAAATTTTCTTCCCATTTTCCGAGGTAGGTACATGTACAAACATAATTCATGCCAAAATGGGAACCAATAGCTGTTCCATGGGTTTGTAGAAAGTGAGTTCCTTTAAAGTTAAAATTATTTTTTTCTATAACTAGGTTCATCATTTTAATGTTGTTTTACATGCTTCTTGTGCTTCTTTTCGTGGTATACTTGTATACGACAATTTAGTCAAATCTAAACAAAATATTATTGCGTTCTCTAGTAATGGCTGTAGAATTGCATTTAAATTGAATCTGTTGTGTCTTTATTATAGCTTGCGATTCTAACAGTTTCCAGTATATCCGCTATCTTTTCTGTCGGATGGTTTCATCCATCATAAATTGATAATTGTCCTTACAGGATGATTTTTATGCCCCACCTACGATATATAGTAGAGGGGCATTATGTTTTCTGGTCTGTGCGTTCGTTCGTTCGTCCGTCTGTCTGTCCCGCTTCAGGTTAAAGTTTTTTCTCAAGGTAATTTTTGATGAAGTTGAAGTCCAATCGACTTCAAAAGAAGTACACATGTTCCCTATGATATGAACTTTCTAATCTTAATGTCAAATTAGAGTTTTTACCCCAGTTTCATGGTACACTTAACTAAGAAAATGATAGAACTTGTTTTTTGTGCAATTTTGGATTTGCTTGTTTATTTCCAAGACATGTTCTATTCGGTCATATATACATTTTCATGTCTTGGTCTATTATGTATCATTTACATAAATTTTACACAAGTTTCTGTACTTTATATTCATTTTTTCTCTGTGAGATCGTTATGTATTGCTTTGTAAGTGTCATGGTTATCTGATTCTTTTTCCACTAGTTGTCACTTGTTCAGACGTATAATTATTTCTGTGTCTGTATCTTGCATTTATTTGTAGGATCCTTTACAATGGACAATTCAGCTAATCTGTAACAATTCCATCTTCATGCCTTATATATCATGTACTGTATTACGACGCATTATTTAAACTGACGAGGAAAGGTTAAAGATTAAGGCAGTGAGGTCTTTGATACAAATCAGAATTAAGAAACTGAATGGGTCCATCAATGCCCATGCTACGTCAATCTTTAAAGACCCAAATGTTGCAAAAGACCTATACGACCTCCATGACAAATATGTTGTTGTTCCCGCAGATAAAGCCCCAAATAACATCGTTTTTGTGTGTAAAGTCATTACATTAACTGCTTGATAAACGAATTAGGTATTGACAATTCACTTGGAAACTCAACATATACCCTTACGACACTTACCAAAGTGGAAATCCTGGATAATCATAGGTCTGTTCTATGTTCCTTTGGAATTTCAACCGAAGATGAAGAACTGGATCTTCCATCACTGTATTGGATACCTAAACTACATAAGTGTCCTTACAAACAACGGTATATTGCTGGGTCTTCCAAGTGCTCCACGAAACCTCTTTCTAAATTATTAACATCTATTTTATCAGATATTACCGGATTTGTAATCACATAAGCAACACGACGGGTGCCACATGTGGAGCAGGATCTGCTTACCCTTCCGGAGCATCTGAGATCACCCCTAGTTTTTGGTGGGGTTCGTGTTGTTTATTCTTTAGTTTTCTATGTTGTGTGATGTTTACTATTGTTTTTCTGTTTGTATTTTTTCATTTTTTAGCCATTGCGTTGTCAGTTTGTTTTAGATTTATGAGTTTGACTGTCCCTTTGTTATCTTTCGTCCCTCTTTTCTTTTACACCTGGCCACCGAAAGATTTATTTTTGTAAAGACTAGGTGTCCGAGTGGTCTAGCGTGTCGGAAACGGTGCAAGGCGATTTGGTGTCACGATATCTCAGTAGCTACAGTTCAAATCCCGGCAAAGGAAGAACAACACAAGAGCAAATTTACAGATCTAACATTGTTGGACTGATGTTTAGAGGAATTATATATACATTATGTACAAAGACTTGTATCACCATCACTGCTTGTAATCTGAAGGATTAATTTGTTGTTGAGTTGTCACTGGTTTGGACGTTCTTATCACTATAATTATTTCTGTGACTGTATCCTTATAAGTAAGTATAAACCAGTGACGACTATTCAACAGATTTTATCCATCGGATAAGAAGTAGTGATTTTGATACAAGGCTGAAAATACATCCGTTTATATAATTCGTCTAAACATCAGCCCAACAATCTGAGATCTGTAAATTTGCTTTCGCATATTGTTTTGTTCCTTCCTCGCCGGGATTCGACCTCATGCTAATGAGATATCGTGGTACCAAATTGTCTTGCACTATGCCCAAAGCTTTCGGTCGCTGGGTGTAACCTTTCTTCGTCAGTTTTAATCTATCATCGTAACACAATACATGATGTATATGGCATGAAGATGGAAATGTTACAGATCATGCAGCTGAATTATCTATTATTAAGGATACTACAAATTAATGTAAGATGCAGTCGCTGAACCAGTGACGGCTCTACAACATATATTATCCATTGGATCATCAGCGCTGTTGGTGATGCAAGGCTGAAAATACATCTGTATATATAATTCGTCTTAACATTAGCCAAACAATGTTAAATCTGTAAATCTGCTTTCACAAATGTTTTGTTTTTCCCTCATCAGGGATTCAAAATCATGCTACTGAGATATCGTGGCACCAAATTGCCTCGCACTATGCCTAACATGCTACACCACACTACCACCTAGGCTTCACAATAATAAAATTGTCGGTGGCTGGGTATTACCTTCCCTCGTTAGTTTTTATTTAGCGTCGTAACACAATACATGATATATAAGGCATGAAGATTGATTTGTGACAGACCAACTGAATTATTCATTGTAAAGGATCCTACAAATAATGTAAGATGCAGTCACGGAAATAATAATATTATGACAACGTCTGAACCAGTGACGACTCTATAACATATTTTATCCATCGGATCACCAGAAGTGATTGTAATACAAGGATGAAAATACATCTGTATATATAATTCGTCTTAACATCAGTCCAACAATGTAAGATTTGTTAATTTGCTTTGAATTTCCGTATTTTAGATATAGAAACATCAAAAATATTCTTACCAAAAATTCAAAACAGGTTTTGCATAATGCATATAATGCATTTGCTACAGAAAATGCCACAGCGCCATCGTACTGCTTTTTCAAAGTTTAGATGTGGTGTAGCACCATTAAAAATTGAAACTGGTCGATATGAAAGAAAAAATCTAGACGAAAGAGTCTGTTTTAACTGTAATATTTTAGAGGATGAAAAACATGTACTTTTAAATTGTCCCTTGTATGAAGATCTAAGACATGCACTTTTTATTGATATATTGTGTCATAATGATATGTTTTTAAACTTGTCTGATGAAGAAAAATTTATATATATGTTTAAAAATACCAATATTTGTAATATTGTTGCCAAAACCTGCAATAACATTTTAACAAGGAGAAACAGTATTTTATATCATTAACTACTGTATTTGTAGTATTTTATAAAATGAATAAGTATTATTTGTATTTTAATAGTCTCTCATAATTCTTTTAAGAATGGCACATACATGTATTTAATTGTTTTAACTATGTTTACTGTATAATTAATTTTATAATTGTATCTTGTTTTAATCATGTTGTATGTGGTGAGACTTTAATAAACTCTTGAATCTGAATCTGCATTAATTGATTAAAAATGGAGCAATTTCAGAAAACATTGATAATTGGTTGACATGTAGGAGATGTTGGAAAAACCTGATGGGTGCCCCAAATAATACAATGTTAAGGTCCGTATCTTATATAAAGAAACCCCATAAAAGATGTTTACTAAAATTCAAAATAGACGGTACACAATACAGTCATTGTCATCTATGATAAGGAATCCGAGAAAGATTAATTAATAGTTATATCAGTGACGGATCCAAAAAAGGGGATCCGGCGGTTTTAAACCCCTTTTTAACTATCAATCCATTTGTATGGGAACATATATTTGGAATCCCCTTTTTCCTGGATTGGACCCCCTCTCCATTTAAAAATGGCTGGAACCCCCAATGTATATCAAGTGGTTTATGACGAGATGTGCTTACAAAACCGGTGAAAGATATTGTACCGGTTCAACGGACGAACGGAAAGACGGACTTCATTATCACTATAAACCTCCGCTATACAAAGTGGTGTACAATTAAGTGTCAAAGAGACAGCTCTACATCAAAAACCAAGTAAAGAAACTGTGATCAATTATAATATACAGTACGGACTCGAACGTGTGTAAATACATGCATTTTTATATAACAATTAAATATGTGTGTTTGTACAATTTTAAGTATAACGGAGGACATTTCTAAAACTTATATATGTAACCAAATTTCCTCTTATTTTAGCAACATTTAAACATCCTTATACTTAATGTAGTAAGTCGAGTACACCCTATTAAGCTAAGACATGTTTCATAAGTTTTCAGGATATGAATTTATTGAAATATATTTGTGATTTTTAGAAAAATGCCACCTTCTAATGTATCGTAAATAACTTTGAAATCACCACTAGTAAAATACAGACTGATCGTACAGTTTCAAAATATACAAGCGAGACTGATAGTGCAGTGAGAAATTTAAACAAGTGTAATTTTCTTATTTCTGGCTTCAAAGATCTGGTTGAAACGTTTACCATCACTTGAAATATATTTCATTTAGTTAATTAAGTTTGGTTTATACGTTTATTTGTACACTAAGAGGGTAAAAAAAATTGTTTTAAGGTTCACGGACTGATTTTCCTTAGTGATGCACTTGAAAATCTCTTGATTAAGGCAAATATACGAATTATGAATGTGCTGAATTTAGTTCTAAACCATTTGAGAATATCGAGGTCAGCTGAATAAATCATTTAGCAATGAACAGATAATCAACTTCCCGTTTAATTCAGTATATCCATCAAATTTAAAATGTGATCCAAAAAGTTCTCGCTTCGAAAATCGCGACTTCCGGATAGCGTACAGAATAGTATATACACTGCGTATAAGTACATCTGTGACGGCTCTACAACAATTTTTTTTCCATCAGATCATTACCAGCACTGGTGATACAAAGCTGAAAATACATCTGTATGTATATTTCGTCTAAACATCAGCCCAGCAATGTTAGCTTTGTAAATTTGCTATCACAAAGTTTTTTTCTTCCCTCGCCGGGATTCGAAGTCATGCTACTGAGATAAAATTTTCGGTGGCCGGGTGTTACCTTCCCTTGTTCGATTTTATTTAGCGTTGTAACACAATTCTTGATATAGAAGGCATGAAGATGGATTTGTTACAGACCGACTGAATTATCAATTGTAAAGGATCCTACAAATAATGTAAGATGCAGTCACAAAAATAATTATATTATGACTACGTCTGACCCAGTGACGACTCTACAACATATTTTATCCATCGGATCACCAGCAGTGATTGTGATACAAGGCTGAAAATACATCTGTATATATAATTCGTCTTAACATCAGCCCAACAATGTATTAACATTTTTAAATTGCTTTCGCAATTAATTTGATCTTCCCTCGCCGGGATTCGAACTCATGCTACTGTGATATCGTGGCACCAAATTAAAAATACATCTGTATATATAATTTGTATTAACACTAGCACAACAATGTTTGATCTATAAATTTGCTTTCACAGATTTTTTGTTCTTCCCTCACCGGAAATCGAACTCATGCTACTTTGATATAGTGGCACCAAATTGCCTTGCACTATGCCTGACGCACTACACCACTCAAAGACCTAGGCTTAAAAATAGTAAAATTTTCGGTAGTCGGGTGTTACCTTCCCTCGTTAGATTTTATCTAGCGTCATAACACAATACGTGATATTATTCTGAATTATCTATTGTAAAGTATCCTACAAATTAATGTACGATATGATATTATAAGTACGTCTGAACCAGTGACAAATCTACAACAGATTTTATCCATCCCATTACAAGCAGCGGTTATGATAAAGGCTGAAAATATATATGTTTATCATCATTATTCGTTTTTGAACTAACATTTTCTTATTTGTTGCAGTTAAATTTTTACCTTAAAGGAGGCTCGAGGGTACAAAAAAATCAGCAAAAATTGAAACCTTTTTTTTCATACAAATTTTATTGATAACAATATAAGTTGATATTTTATGATAAGGTACAAAAATCAACAAAAAAAAATCTTTTAGGCCCCAGATGACTTTTAACATATTTATATGATTGAAAGATATCTAAAAGAGGGATGAAAGATACCAAAGGGACAGTCAAACTCATAAATCTAAAACAAACTGACAACGCCATGGCTAAAAATGAAAAAGACAAACAGAAAAATAATAGTACACATGACACAACATAGAAAACTAAAGAATAAACAACACGAACCCCACCAAAAACTAGGGGTGATCTCAGGTGCTCCGGAAGGGTAAGCAGATCCTGCTCCACATGTGGCACTCGTCGTGTTGCTTATGTGATTACAAATCCGGTAAATAGTCTAATTCGGTAGGTCACATTCATGAAAGGGAAGGGGATTGTAGTTACGACGTAAGGAACATATCCGATATCATTTGTGAAACGGTTATTCCATAACGGTCAACCAACTCGTGATGGCGTCCGTAAAATTTACGAAGGGATGATTTCAACTTCACCATTTGGAACTCTTGGTTTAATAGCTTCCTTGTGAGCAGCAACCCTCTATCAAGAAAATCATGATAGGTGAAAAAATGCATTTTTTTTGGCAGTTAAATTGAAGTAACTTTTTTTAACTCATCTGTGACCTATATTTTTTTTTTTCAAATAAACTGTACTTACACTTAACTATTGTTGAATTTAAGCAATTTCTGCAATTTAGTTCTTTTTTTATTTCGATATTACTCTTTGTCTCCAGAAAAAAAGTACCTAAACAAAAATGCATGCTTTCGAAGGCACCTTGTGAGCTTAAATGAACGGTGACTCCATATTTCTATTTCGTTTTACTATTAAGTATAGGATAAAGTTTATTTATAGAAAAAGTAGCAAAATCGTATATTTAAAATAAAATATTTATACCCGCGAGCCCCTTAATATTTTGTATAATACCGTATTGAATTTACTCAGACCATTAATTAATTTAATACCGGGCATCAATACTCTCGGTCATAACAGTTGACTCGGTATTAGGAGTTCCCAAATTTGTACTCTGGACACTCAATTCATTATTTTGATTGGTGGATTTCTGTGTCAAAGTACAATTATCGTACTCACTCAAAAATGTTTATGACTACAAGGTCTGATACATTTTGGTTAGTAATGATATTTATTCTATATATTGCTTAGCAGTATAGTCATTCAAATGTGTGACAAATCATTATGAAGGTTTGGGGAAGATAAAAATGCAGGCGTGTTGCCCATGATGACAAAACACCGTGGCAAAACATAATGATAGAACAAATTGCTTCCTATAAATAACAAAATAGAATTGTTGTACATGAACTTGTTTGGCTCTTTGGTTTAAAAATATATTTTAGTTTTAAAATATAGATGCATGTTTAACTGAATTATTTACATAAGAAACCGACATTGAATTTTGATATAACTCCTGTTGAATGTTTCAGAAAACAATGGTTTAAATTGAAAAGGAGTTTAGTTTGAATTTTCAAGTTATTAATCGTTATGGTGCAGGTTAACCCAGGAAAGTGTTAGACTAAATTGTCTAATTTGTCACTTTTTAGCAACTTTTATTTGATCACTCAGACATAATACATACGTGGAACACAATATTTCATATATACAAACAATACAGAACGTACAATGGTTGAATAGATGCAAAATTTAATATGTGTTATTTTAAATCCCAAAAAATATGCGAAGATATTAACCCATGTGATGCAGAAAAATAATTAAAAAAAAAGATTAGTTATTCATTTATTATATGCACAATCCAAATATATTTTCTTGATTTGGGCCCGGTTTTAAAAGCTGGTTCAAGTTGGGTTCTCAAATTAAACTTTGTTAGATTTCATAAAAAAATTAATTATTGGTATTCTTTGATGTTCTTAATCTAAAAGAGGGACGAAAGATACCAAAGGAACAGTCAAACTCATCAATCTAAAACAAACTGACAATGCCATGGCTAAAAATGAAAAAAGACAAACAAACAACAGCACACATGACACAACATAGAAAACTAAAGAATAAACAACACGAACCCCACCAAAAAACTAGGGGTGATCTCAGGTGTTCCGGAAGGGTAAGCAGATCCTGCCCCACATGTGCCACCCGTCTAACAGTGTTTCAGATTCTGATTTTCGGTCCTTATTAGGGTCAAAAGCATCCAAAATTGATACTCATTTGAGATAAAAAAAAAAAAAAAATATTCTGGTGGTTCTTTGATATGCTGTATCTAAGCACATATTTATATTTTTGATTTTGATCACAGTCTTCAAGTTGGATCAAAATGGGTTTAACATTTAATTTTATTTGAGTGTTGACAGCAGAGTTCTAGTATTTCCCTAACAGTTAGTACAATACATGAACAATTGCACCTTTTTGTGTCCAATCAGAAAATTTTTGAATTAACTAGTACGAAAAGTAGGTTGTGAAAGGGAAATCCATGAGAAATATGTTAACCCTTTTTATTTTCTGACTGTCTTTGCTTAATCATTATTATTCAAGCCAACCAAAATTTTGTGTTTTTACTTTTTGAACTACCGTTTGAAAATAATATTCAATATCAATTTGATATTAAACTGCTGAAAATTATTATATAATCAACAAAATCAAACCAAGTAAAAAACCTGAACAATTAAAAAGAGTTATATTTTTCTTCATTGGGTCCCAAATGTAACGGTCATTTTGGCGTAACGTCATATATTGAATGACGTTATTGTTGGACATCTGGCGTCACAGATGTCGTTGTGTCGTATTTTCTGGCACACGAAATTCAACCTTGAAAAACAACTGGCAGCAAGAGGATAAACCAAGCGCTTAAACTAGATACGATCTTGGTAAAGATACCAACCCTTAAAAAAATATTGTTTTATTGCATATAATTCAAATTTGGATGTCACGTGTCGTTTCATTGGCTGACAGTGTTTTGTTTATCATCTCATAGACATAATTTGGTCATGTGACTGTGACGTCATCAATATTTTTTATGATTTACGCCGGTTTAAATGAATTTATAATTAAATTGTAAGAAATGATGACATCAAAAAATATGGTGCACACTTAAGAATAACCCGATATAAATATTTTTTCTGTCTATTCAAAATAACATAAAAAATGTGGTGCACACTAAATAACCCGCGTATTATTGAGTGTTCACCATATTTTTTATGTTATTTTGAAGCGGGCAATGTAGTGTGCACCACATTTTATCTGTTATTTTGAATAGACAGAGAAAATATTACAGTCATTCCTTAAGAATAACATTGTTTAACTTAATCTTGGTATTGCATACGGTTATAGTTGTCTAGTTAAACACATTTTTATCATATGGATGTGTACTGATTGATTTTTTCAGTCTTAGATGCATGATTTTTTTATTACTTTTTTTTGGAATATAACTGGCTTTCAGTAATTGCGATAACTCTCAGAACTGTGCTTAATGTATTTTTTGTGGGGGTTGTATATATACCCTGCAACGTCTGGTCTGTGATTTTGTTAAATTCTTTTTTGTCACTTTTAAGATTTGATGAGTTTAGCCCTATGCAACTTATTTGTTTAGCTTGCTTTTGTATTATATCGTAACATCACTGTCCAGGTTACGGGGAGAGTTTAAGGTAAGAAGACTAGTTTAATCCCACCGCATTCCATATTTCCATGTCCAAAGTCAGAAACCTGTAGTTCAGTAGTTGTCGGACAATATTTTTTCTTTTGAATTGTTTCGTACTTTTAATGTCGGGACCTTTATAGCTGGCTATACAGTACAGATTTTTCAAAGGGTTTTATGACATACGATTGTCTATAAGACAATAACAACCAAAACCAAGGAGTAATCAAAGACTCAAAAAACCAAAGGACATTTACATCAACAGTTATAAATAATAAATAAGAAACAACACGAACTCCACTGAAAACCGGGAGTGAAATCAGGTGCTCCGGAATGGTAAGCATTTCCTGCACCGTATACGACACCCGTCGTGTTATTATTTGTTCAGTTCGGTAATGATGGAAGGTTATTATGACTGAGGAAAAATATCAGATATGATTTCTGACACACTTTTGTCATAATGGCCAATCAGCTCATGATGGCGACCGTAAAATTTCTTGAATGATGACCTTAATTTGATTGATTCATAGCCCTGTTTTAGCAACTTTTGGGAAAGCAGTATACATCGTAAAACAAAATCAACGTACTTTGAGCTAGCTCTAGAGTAACGTATCAATTGAGACACATATACTCCATGTGCTGGTGCCGCTGGGATGTTGCTATACAGAAATGAAAAGTTTACTATAGGAAAATTAAAATCATCCCGTTTGTCATAAATTTTGGTATTCAACCTACCATCAGTAGTCATTTCGAGAGAAAGGTCTGAATATAAATCAGATTTATCTGTGTCGGTAGTGTCTTTATTTCAAGTTTACTTAGATATACTAAATGTTAATGATCACTGAATCTATTATTATTAAGAGACAGTACACCATCAATATATCGAACGGTGAAATTAAAAGACTGGGCTAATTTCTTTTCTCCTTTCTGTACAAGGCCTTGGATAACTTCTGCTTCATAGGAATACGAAAACAAATCTGCAAGTAGAGGAGCGCAATTGGTAACCATTGTGATTCCAATAGTCTATTGGAAGACCAAACCTCCAAATTCAACAAATATGTTGTGAATTAAAAAGTCCAGCATGGCAGTGATATCCTCTTCCGTGTATTTTGTCCTTGACTCTGTTTGATTTTTCACAAAAGTAAGCTGAATTTCTGCCCAAAACTAGATATTTGAAACATCTAGTGCCCTTTTTGTTAAACTCGGAAAGATAAGCTGACGAGTTCTTTCAGTCGAGCTTAGTATGTGGAATAGTGGTATAAAGAGTTGAATAATCAAAGGTTTTAATGTTGGTACAATGTTTAAATGATTGAGATTGTAAATTCACCAATAACTCTTTTGAATTTTTCAGTATCCACATCTGATTAACACCACTTCTTCAATATGCCGTTTCGGAATATTTCTGAAGTCCTTCTTTGACTGCAGTTAGTATGGCAGTAAGAACTTTAGAAAGGGGTTCAGTCGAACACTTGGAAGAACCTGCAATATACCTTTCCTTATAAGGATTCTTATGAAGCTTAGGAATCCAATATAAGGATGGAAGACATATATTCTACTTAATGTTAGCACTAACTAATAAAATCTGCATAGAGATATTATTACGGGACTTATTTTTAAGTAAAAATTCGGGACATAATGGACATAATGATAGTATGGAGAAGGTCGATGCAGTCACTTCAATAAGTATTGTAGATCATTGTAGTACCTCAAGGTCGTCAATGGTGCTCCACTGGCGGAGGAGACACGTTTTTTTTATTTTTAGGGATTTTGTCACACTTGGCCGTTTGCGGAGCCCTTGTAGGGACCTGTTTAAACCCCTCCATTGTTCTGCAAAACCCTTGAAGGGAATTTTGTAAACCCCCAATCCACTTCCGCCGCGTATTGCACTAAGTTGACATACGCAGTTCAGCCTCCATTTGCAAAAAGAAAAAACAACTATTGTAAGTGTCAAATTGAAAAAGCCCACACACATACACTTGCCCTTTACATACATACCTCTAAGGGTCAACTTATAAGCTTGATCCCCAGTTAAATATATTTGTTGTTGTAAAGCCAAACAAAAAACAGTTTATAAATACCCCTTTTCAGTAGATACCCCTGTCAAAGCGCTAATTTAAACTTAAATTGTTTATTATTGTATATTAATTGTGTTCCAAGTGTGACCATGGTTAGAGTCCACATAAACTCTGCCACTTTTGAGGAGTTGTTATCAATTCCAGGGGTGGGGGTTTAAATTGCAGCAAAAATCTGGGAATTAAGGGAGGATATAAGGGAATTCTAGAGTTGGAGGATCTACGGGAGGTTCCCTATATGAGGATCACTGAGGGTTAACCGTGGGTTCAGGGAAGACATCGGGGCACACCAAGACAAATGGGACAGACCCATGATGCCGTATGGGGGTACGAGAGATTACACGTATGAAGGGGAAACATCTCGATCCCGATATAACAATGCCGGGGATACAGGTAGGGAAAGAGGGAGCTTTCCAAACCGATATATCGATAACGAGGGCCCACGGTTTCGAGATGCCCATATGGAGAATGAGGCTGCAGCCTCGAGGCACGCCAGTTGTATTGGGCACCCAACAGGGACAGGGGAACTGGTGACCAGAGGAGCTCTCGTCGGGATGCATATGACCACCAGGAAAACATGGGGGGCCTGATAACTAGAGATTTCAGGATCGACCAAGGGGGCCCAGTTGGGGTTAGACCTCCAATCCTACAAAAGAGTCTCAAGTATGATGGGAAAACTAATTGGCATGCTTTCTATGTCAAATTTTCCCGATTATGCCAGGTCAGTGGGTGGTCTCCAGCGGCAAGCAAAGATCAATTGTGCTGGTCCCTTGATGGAAAGCCCAGTGAGTTTTATGCCTTGCTCGTGGAAAGAAGGCAGGTTGTCTTATGAGGACTTGGTGAGTAAGTTGGCCAAACGGTTATGGTAAGTCTGATAAATTAAATGAGTACTTTATTGCATTTAGTACATGATAATTGATATATTAAGGGACGACATCAAAAGATCGATGTAGGATAAAAAAAACTAAATTCGAATAGTTTGGGGGTGGGAGGTCAACATTGCTGTAAGTTTTGTTAATCTAAAATCGATTTTACATATATCCATCTAGGTAAATCGATTTTTCCCAAATTAAGTTAAGAAGGGGGGTAGGGGGGTCAGCGAAAAAACTATGTGAATTAAGTTTTTTATCCTACATTGAACTTTTGATGTCGTCCCTAAGGCATTTAAAAAGTGTTTTTTTTTTGCAATATTTTAATCTTTAAAGCCCCAAATGTTGATAGTTGAAATTTTTCAATTTTAACGATAAAATTTAACACGCAAAGTTGAGTATAGAAATTAACATACTGTCTATAATATATATCCTATTGTTATGAAACTTTGTAAGCAGTGTTACAAATTATTAAGCTTTGGTCATACCAAGTCTTTTTGTGCTTAGATTTGTTGTATAATGTCACATGAGTATAGAAATGATAAAAAAGACACATTTTTTTTTATTTCTTATAGCCTCAATATGCATTTTTTAATGTAAATATGTGGCACAGCCTAAATTGACCCTAAATTATTTCCAGTCTTACTTGGCCTTAGACCCTTTTAAACTAATATGATATGTTATTTGTAACTTTTCTTTTCATTTAAAGTACATTCAATACATATGTAAGGATTATTTATAACCAAAAAGCTTCACAAATTTAAAATTGCTGGAAAATATTACATCTTCATGTAAGGCTCCCCTTCATTGAAAAACCTCAATTTTTAGGGGCAGGCTCATATAAATTTGACTTTTGAATAATTATGGTAAGTTTGAGAAATCAAATGAGTACTGTATTGCATTTAGTACATGATAATTGATATATTAATGCATTTAAAAAGTATTTTTTTGCAATATTTTAATTTTTTAAGCCCCAAATATTGATGGTTGAAATTTTTCAATTTTAACGTCAAAATTTAACACACAAAGTTGAGGATAGAATTTAACATACTGTCTATAATATATATCATATTGTTACGAAACTTTGTAAGCAGTATTATAAATTATTAAGCTTTGGTCATACCAAGTTTTATTAAGATTGGTCAACTTTTTCTATCCTATTAGGTCCGAGATCACAATTGTCGTCCCTAAGTATAGTCCCTAGTGTTGACAGTTGGTTACTTGCCAATATTTTTTATACCCCTTCCAAATTTGTTTCTCCATGTTTTATGCCTCAAATGGCAAGTAGGGAGGTAAAATTACACTGTAAAACAATTTGGGTCCAGAATTTTAAAGGAAAGTAGTGATTTGGTCCCTTTGAAAAAGGTTAAAAACTAGCACTTCGGAAGCTGTCAAAAGATTTCAAGACGCCCTAAACATAAAATTGTCCATATTTTGAGTTAGAGCAGATGAAGTTTTCTATAATTTTGATATAATTTGTCCCAAAGGTAGTTCAACACATTGTAAAAATTTCATTGAGAAAAAGCAGTTTAGATTTTTTTAATTTTCATTTATGTTCTAAAAGAAAAGCACTACGAAATAATTGTGGTCCTTGACCTAAGAGGTGAAATCTGTTAAAATAAAATCTGTACTTTGGCAATTTTCCTAAATGATTTGATGGTATCAATTTGTCAAATAACATAAAACTAAAGGATTTAAACTTTTATTTTATTTACAGAATTCATATTTAGCAATAGAAATGCGTAATAAAAACAATGCTGTCAACTGACAAATATATTAACAGATCGTTTTAAGTTTTTTGTTGATCTGGAACATGTATTATGGAAAAGTCGAGTAAGACGATATAATATCCAATACTTTGTATATATATTGTTTTTATCTTTACTGGTATGGAACAAAAACATGACAACTAAATCATCATGTTCATGTAACTTGGCACTTTATGATCATTATCATTATTGTCCCCTTTGTATGTCCTTTCTCCTATTGGTGTTTTGTTTTACCTCCCCGGAGAATTCTTCTAATATGAATGTCGACATGCACTCTTTCTTTTTGTGAAGTAGTCATATCATATGAAAGTGCACAAAGGTAACAGAGTTATATATAGAAGGAAATGGGTGAATCCCAGCACATTTTGTGTCTTTACTTAGTCCATGTGTTCGACGTTTTTGTTTACCTTAAAAACTTTTTTTTTTTGTTCGAAGGAGTAGTATTTTGGAACACAGCTACTTTTACATAGGTACTATTTCTCTACTATTTCTGTTCTTAAAATCTGTAGTACTTGAAACGTACTTCTAATATTTAGTACTATTTCTTTACTTTAGAATTATTGCAATCTCATCGGATTTTGTTAAATGTGTTGACGTCTTTTTATTATATTTAGGTGTTACGGATAGAAAAATTAATCACCGCCTTTATTAATTATATTAAATTTTGTACGATTATTTACGTTTGAAGTTGGATTCATAACAAACTGGACATATATATATTACAGTTAATTGTTATTAATAAGTATTGCAATATGCATTTTGTTAAAATGAATTATCAGTATTTAGTTCTAATATAATCTTAAATCAATCCTAATTCTATCTCACTTTGATAGTTTTTCATATGTGACGTCATGCTGTTTCTAAATTTCATAAATTCAAATGTGGCATAACGTTTGTGCCTTTTCGCCATCGTATGTGACGTCACATTTTTTTAATTACGTTGACGCCTGGACTGATTCGGGTGTGTCTATTCTGTGTTAAACTTTAATAGCATTATGTATTCGGGTTTAGTTTTCTGTAATTAGTTAATATTTCAGTTTCATTATGTATATCTCTTTCATATTCATTTGTTAAAATTTACTGTTTGCAATAGCATGAATTGTTCTATATAATAAGGATGTTCTTATCCCGGGCATAAAAACAATGCCGTATTTGGCAAAACCTTTTCAACTTTTTATCTTCAGTGCTGTACAACTTTGTACCTTTTTCACTTTCGATCTTTTATATCTGGGCGTTATGTATTCGGGTTTAGTTTTCTGTAATTAGTTAATACTTCAGTTTCTTTATGTATATCTCTTTCATATTCATTTGATAAAATTTACTGTTTGCAGTAGCATGAATTGTTCTATATAATAAGAATGTTCTTATCCCGGGCATAAAAACAATGCCGTATTTGGCGAAACCTTTTCAACTTTTGATCTTCAGTGTTGTACAACTTTGTACTTTTTTCACTTTCGATCTTTTATATCTGGGCGTCACTTGTAAGTCTTGTGTGGACAAGGCGCGTTTTTGGCGTATTGAATTTTAAACCTGATGCTTTTTGTTATCTATTAATCATGTTTTTCTTTGTCTAATATGTTCTATTAATTTGTATTGTAGTCCTGTAATATTATGTTGTCATTTCAATGTTATATTTAACTTTGCCATTAAAGTGCGAGGTTTGGCATGCCACAAAACCAGGTTCAACCCACCACTTTTATTCCCCTTTAAAAGTGTCCTGTACCAAGTCAGGAAGATGGCCATTGTTATATTATTGTTCGTTTCTGTGTGTGTTGCATTTTAAAGTTGAGTCGTTTGTGTTTTCTCTTATTTTTGAGAAATTGAGATAAGACGTGGCACGGTACTTGTCTATCCCAAATTCATGTATTTGGTTTTCATGTGATAGTTGTTATTCTCGTGGTGTTTTGTCTGATGCTTGGTCCGTTTCTGTGTGTGTTACGTTTCGGTGTTATGTCGTTGTTCTCCTCTTATATTTAATGCGTTTCCCTCGGTTTTAGTTTGTTACCCCGATTTTGTTTTTTGTCCATGGATTTATGAGTTTTGAACAGCGGTATACTACTGTTGCCTTTATTTAGCTACTTGTATTTTCCAGTACTTGGTACAAAAATAATACCAAAAATGATCACAGTATTCCATGTTTGAAAATCATAACTTTATGAGATTTGAAGAAGACAAACTTACAAAATGCTAAAAATGAAGCCATGCAACAAAAAAATCTGTAGTACTTAAATTTCAAGTACAAATCAAGTACTGTAAAATACAAGTACCTAAATATTACAATAATTTTAAAGTAACAAAATAGTACTGAATATCAAAAGTAGATTTCCAGTACTACAGATTTTTGGTACAGAAATAGTACAGAAATAGTACCTATACAAAAGTAGCTGTGTAGTCAATATCGTTTGTTATAATGTTAAAATTCGTTTAATCCACCATTTTCTACATTTGAAAATGACTGTACCAAGTCAGGAATATGACAGTTCTTGTCCATTCGTTTTTGATGCGCTTTGTTATTTGATTTTGCCATGTGATTATGGACTTTCCGAATTGATTTTCCTCTAAGTTCAGTAATTTTGTGATTTTACTTTTTAGTAGCTCATGTTATGTATCAAATTATAACTTTAGTGTTTGTTTTTGCAATATCGAAACAAAATAGAAACACTTATTCTCAAAGCTATGGCGATTAAATAAATTTCATTCCTAAATTGTATAATTTGATTTTAATGTACATGAAAACAAATAAAACAATAGTTAATTGCAAAGTTGTAAATTCCCATATATATCTTTTAAAGAAGTCCATGCATAATATTCTGAAATATTTTCTTCAAGATCATCATGTTGAAGTTCATAGCCGTGGCCATAGGGATAGCAGCAGCGGTAGTTTAACATTTGCGTGAAAAAAAAGGTTTCTCAGCTGAAATGCATATGCCTTCGGACTAGTTTAGCAAATTTGGAAATAGACAGAATCCAAGACATGTCCTAAGAACCTTATGGTATTGCTGTATTTAGAAAAGGTGGTCGTATTATACAGGAGGGAGCAGAAAATATTGAGTTATGAAAACAATCGATGGCTAGAGTTGTATTTCATTCTCGAAACGAATCATCAAACGCCGACATGAGTTCCATAAGGTTAA
Source organism: Mytilus galloprovincialis (assembly GCF_965363235.1). Lineage (NCBI taxonomy): Eukaryota > Metazoa > Mollusca > Bivalvia > Mytilida > Mytilidae > Mytilus > Mytilus galloprovincialis. The sequence continues at coordinate 1,936,456 of NC_134847.1, forward strand.
ACGGGGACTAGAAAGATCTTTGACGTTGAATGATTCGAAAATCAATATATGGCATGTTTACCTTTGGCCAAGCCAACAGGATGGTATGGACCTCCTCGTTATTCTAATGTTTTTGGGAAGATTGTGTCTTGTTTCATCGAACACCTAGATATATCTGTCATGTCTTTAGTATTTCTGCGACTTCTTTCGAGACAAAACAGAGATTCTGCAGAACGCACTGTACAAATTGTTCCATTTTAGACCGGTTCTTACAAAAGGCTAAATCTGAAATTTCGTCTGTAGCCTATGATCCGGTTATAGATGCCAAGCCTCCACATGGCAATAGTATTTACAACTATGAAACAAAGTTTAGATATGTCAAAACAAGCTGGTCAAAAATATGCTGTGCAAACATTTGACAATTAATTGTATGCTGTTGCCCAAATGTAAAATGGTCTATTCCAGACGTGTTCATGGATGAACTTTGGTATATGAGGCTAGCTCTCATGGCTCTTTTGCTTGATTTAAAAATATTCTTCAACTGGTGTTAAGACGAAAATCGTTAATAAATATTGAACCAAATGTATGTCACAGTTCATTTGCTGAAACACTCAAAAGCGCTGAAGGTATTGCACAGGTTTTTTTTACTAATCTTAAAGAACACATGTTGCCATTGTTTGAAGGATTCAGAATACACTCTTTGTAAATTATAATCCTGGTACTTTTGATAACTATTTACACCACTGGGTCGATGCCACTGCTGGTGGACGTTTCGTCCCCGAGGGTATCACCAGCCCAGTAGTCAGCACTTCGGTGTTGACATGAATATCAATTATATGGTCATTTTTATAAATTTTCTGTTTACAAAACTGAATTTTTCGAAAAACTAAGGATTTTCTTACCCCAGGAGTAGATTACCTTAGCCGTATTTGGCACAACTTTTTGGAATTTTGGATACTCAATGCTCTTCAACTTTGTATTTATTTGGCTTTTTAACTATTTTGATCTGAGCGTCACTGATGAGTCTTATGTAGACGAAACGCGCGTCTGGCGTATAAAATTATAATCCTGGTACTTTTGATAACTATTGTAAACTATCACCAACCTTCGCATTTTAAGATATGTTTTTTCGTGCAGTTGAGATATTGTAACACAACATTAGGGCTGAATGGAATGGGTAGTGGCTTTTACATTTGAAAATGGTAGCTGAAATGTTACGATGCTTTTTTATTACCAATCGGACGAACTTTGCAAGGTTGACACCAGCCTACATATTGGATATGTTGAATCTGTCTGAAACGGTAAAAGTTGTCATTATGTCAGGTGATTTTCCAATCAGATATAAACATGGAGCCTTAAATAGTATCTGGAGTAATATGGCTACAGAGAAAACTATTATTAAAGATTCTAAAGGCACCATAGGACTGACAAGGAAAAAACCGCTGTACTTCGATGGATGCTTAAAAACACATCCTTGTGCATTTTAATTCTGAAATGAGATCAAGATCGGGATTAGCCGCAGATGCAGAAATTGAACACGAAGAAAACAAGCCAACGGTAGTGACACGAGACAAGTTGAATGTCTCTGATTTGATAGGGTATATGCATTCGTATATGACCGATCCATTTAACGTTTCCGGTCATCCATAGCCATTGATAAATACTAGTATTTCTACAGAAAACGAAAGCCTCAATATATGTTCATGATTACCTTCTTAAATCTCTGGAACGTGGCAACCAGATGGTTAAATCTTTTGTGGAAGGCTGCTCTAATGAGTCTGAAAACTATGTCTCCTACAGTCCTATGTCGAGGTCTCTTCTCAATACTTTTGATGATATGACCAAGACCTCAACACTCAAGTGTAAACCAGGTAACTTTGTTAAGGCACATATAAACCCAGAGGACAAAAAAAAGTTGTGCCAAATCCGATAAGTTTTCAAACGGGAGATTAAGAATCGCCGTGAACATTGGAAGTCAAAGGATGCCAGCTAAAATTCCCTCATGGGAAAACACGTTTTACATCACATCCCACGTGCAATGCTTCAGACGCAAGTTTGTATAAACTCTCATATTGCTAAACCAGTGATCATACTTTCCAAAGACTATGGTTGGTAAGAGGGTAAAAACGGTTTGCTCTCGGTTTTCTTTGAGTGACAGATATCAGTAGATTTCCTTCAAGACCTTGTTTGTACGTTTAAGGACAAGGAAAACAGCTTGCAATAACAACTGTGTATGCAACCAACAGAAATCCGCGTATATCAATATTTGTTCATGTAAAGGGACTGATGGTTGCAGAAATTATTTAACTCACCTAGCAATATTGGAAGAAGACGACGATGAAAACGATGACTAGTATCAGGTTTTCGACAGTTGTCATGCCCTTTGTTTGTTCAAATACCCTATACAAACACTCTTTTTAAGGGGTCAAAAAACCAAATTGACTTCGATTCTTTTTATAAATGCGTAAAATTCAGAATTATATCTTTAGAAGTACATGCGATGTAAAAAAAATAATGAATAGAGATTCGGTTGTTTCATCTTCTTTTTAGTTGCTGAATTCCCTTTAAAATTGGCATTTGGTTGTTTCATTATAATGTTCATATTAATTCGAAAATGAAGTGTCACAGTTTAATTCATTATGAATTTCTTGTTAGAAATTTACGCATGTTAAAATTAATGCGTTTTGAGTAAAAAAATTTCAGAACACATGGGAGATAGCTTTGATCCTGATAAAAAATTTAGAAAATTTTGCTGAGTTATCCCGAGGGACAGCTAAGAGAATATGCTGAAACGGCAGTACAAAAATTACGAAACCTCTATCTACGACGAGTTACCAAATAAGTTGAAATAACACATCGAATTTGTCTATTCATCTCTACTTGCTTCGAAATGAACATGTCATTGGAAACGGATCATCATTTCTTCTTGTTAATATTACTAAGGAGAGTATTGACTTCAAAATGAATAGTCTTATGAAAGATTATAACTCAAAGGCAAGAAGATAATGAAGACTGTACTGGAAGGGAAAAAAGAAATATTAAAATGTATATACGAGACAATAAAAATAGTAGCATCAGCTGTTTAACTTTTAATTTTGTTTAGATACGACAAACTTGGCCATAACAAACAAGATGGATCAGGAAATGTAACTTTATATTGTTTTCATGTCCCCCCCCCCCAAAAAAAAAAATATGATCTTTTCCTCACTACAACTTCTGCTCTACTCTGTTTAATTCATAGCTGCAACAGTGACTGATTCATCTCTACCTGAAATGAACATGTAATTAATCGATTTTTTTTTCTTTTCCTTATTATTATTATTCCACACTTTTTTGTCCAAACTATTTCTCGGAATTGTATGAACCAATGATGATGAACTTTACCATAATGTTAACCCCCATGTGTAGATGTGCAGTCGGGGGTTTGCATTTTCAAGATGGCTATCTTTCCTCACTACAACTTTTGCTCTACTCTGTATAATTCATAGCTGCAACAGTGACTGGTTACACTTTAGTTGTGTGGGTTTTTTTTTCGTCTCATAAGATTTAAAAGATTTTAGTTTTTAATTGTAAACTCTTGTTTTGTCCATTGATCAATATTTCCTGACAGTGCAATGATGGAGAGGGTCCAGTTTTACCCTGTATATAGCGAGTTGCATATTTTAGACAGATGTTTAAGTAAAAACGAACTACGATTTGTGTTTTTTTAATTTTTCATTCGACAACTTTGAATATATACAATATTGTGTAAGATGATCAAGTTTATGATTATAGTGTAATAATTTACATGTATGTAAATTTGAACTGATTAACAATCAGAAGTGCTTTCTTATAATTTAGAAATAAGTATTAGTAGAGTGTCCTTTATCTATTTTACTCAATAACTGCAATACTCCTACACTGTAGCACGACTGGTTTGATACGATTCATGTAAACTCGTCGAACGCTTAGATAAACACCGTAGTGAGATCTTGATATCACACCATCTTGACGATTAAAAACATAAACAGGTATCTTCGGCGATACATTTCAAACACTTATGGTCCTACACCCTGTCGGTAGTATGTACTCACGTGTTGCAGTTATGGGCGTCTTTCAATAAAAACGTCACTTCTTGTCCAGCCACTTTTACAAAAATGAGTTTGATCTCGATCTTTACAAGTAATTTGTTTCGCAGTTAGTACATTGCATTAAATTTTAAAAAATTAAACAAAGAAACATACTATTTTAGAGGGATTAAAAAGATATTGATTCCTGAATGGTTCAAAATAACCAAAATAGAATATATGTTTTTACTTAATATAAGTTCTTTAATTATTCAAAAGTATGTTTACAGCCAACACATTTTTTGACATAGGATTTTTAATTTAAGAAGTTGTGTCCCGGACATTCCTCACAAATGTCCACTACGAAACGAATTCATTAAATTTTGCACGTAAACAGTTTTATCAAATCAATGTTTGTAAGAGATATAATCATTAGGGTCTTACAAAAGAAGTGATGCTTTTATAACTGCAGTTAAATTGTTGGTAAAGCAAATTGAGCACATCAAATGGACCAGAGTGATACAGTATTTTTTTAGTGTTCACTACGAAACGGGTCAAATCTCCTTCAGTATCTGGTTTTAAGAAACAAATATCAGTGTACAGCTTAGTATGTGCTTTGATGAATAGAATCATTATGTCACCCGGACGGAGGTCGGGTGATATATTGTTATTAATCGATTCTTTTTCTTTTCCTTATTATTATTATTCCACACTTTTTTGTCCAAACTATTTCTCGGAAATTTATGAACCAATGATGATGAACTTTACCATAATGTTAACCCCCATGTGTAGATGTGCAGTCGGGGGTTTGCATTTCCAAGATGGCTACCGTTGTCATGGAAACAGAAAGAACATAAAAAATCGGAAAGTCTTCCAAATCGAATGAAACTTTGTGGACATGTTACTTGACATGTGAAGACATGCCATCCATCTTTGGAACTTTCAAAATGGCCACCGTTACCATAGAAACAGTACAAATGAGAAAATTTTCAAAATGCTTTAATTGTTTGGAAAATTTACAGAATGATGTGTTGTGATGCATACAGTTGTCATTCAATGTATACCGATTTCAAACTGGCTGCCGATATACTGGCAATCGGCGGACTAGGGTGACATCCGCTATTGCTCGCAATGGTAATTCTAGTTCTTGTTACTATTGCAATATAGGGATTGTGGGGAACAATTAAACATGTGAATATGTCCACTTTGTCAACTACGAAACAAGTATGGGAGAAAAACGTTTCGTAGTGGACACTACCACTACCATGCAGTCGTGTTTTACTCTTTTTTCAGTTATATTCGTGCAAAACAAATAACAAGGGCTAGTTTCATGTAATTTTCAGTATGTTTTATCAACATAGAATAGGGTTGATGTCAGCTACGATTCTTTTTGGACACTACGAAACTCGTCAAAATGTTCACGACGAACCTTCATATGTGAAGTGCTGTCTAATCTTTATTGATAAAAAATTGTTCTCCTATTAAGAAAAAAATGAGATCTTTCTAGTATATAAGGTAAAATAAACAGGTATGTCAATAGGAAACACATAAGTTTTGTGCAGCTTATATTGCTTTGAAGTGACGTTGAAATGCTTAATGTTGGCCAGTGTTTTGTGCAGCCTATATTGCTGTCAATTGTTATTGCAATGCTTAATGTTGGCAAGTGTTTTGTGCAGCTTATATTGCTGTCAAGTGTAGTTGAAATGCTTAATGTTGTCAAGTGTTTTGTGAGGCTTATATTGCTGTCAAGTGTAGTTGTAATATGTACTATTGTCAAAAGGTTTTGTCCAGCTTTAATTGCTGTCAAGTGTAGTTGAAATTATTAATCTTGGCAAGGGTTTTGTGAGGCTTATATTGCTGTCAAGTGTAGTTGTAATGTGTACTATTGTCAAAAGGTTTTGTGCAGCTTTAATTGCTGTCAAGTGTAGTTGCAATGCTTACTGTTGGCAAGTGTTTTGTGCAGCTTATATTGCTGTCAGGTGTAGTTGAAATGCTTAATGTTGGCAAGTGTTTTGAGAGGCTTATATTGCTGTCAAGTGTAGTTGTAATGTGAACTATTGTGAGTGTTTTGTGCAGCTTTAATTGCTGTCAAGTGTAGTTGCAATGCTTACTGTTGGCAAGTGTTTTGTGCAGCTTTAATTGCTGTAAAGTGTAGTTGTAATGTGTACTATTATCAAAAGGTTTTGTGCAGCTTTAATTGCTGCCAAGTGTAGTTGCAATGCTTACTGTTGGCAAGTGTTTTGTGCAGCTTTAATTGCTGTCAAGTGTAGTTGTAATGTACACTGTTGTCAAAAATTTGTGTTTAGCTTTAATTGCTGTCAAGTGTTATTGCAATGCTTAATGTTGGCAAGTGTTTTGTGCAGCTTATATTGCTGTCAAGTGTAGTTGTAATATGTACTATTGTCAAAAGGTTTTGTACAGCTTTAATTGCTGTCAAGTGTAGCTGTAATGTGTATTGTTGTCAAGTGTTTATGTTCAACTTATATTCCTGTCAAGTTACGTTGTAATGCTTAATGTTGGCAAGTGTTTTGTGCAGCTTTAATTGCTGTCAAATGTAGCTGTAATGTGTACTGTTGGCAAGTGTTTTTTGCAACTTTAATTGCTGTCAAGTTACGTTGTAATGCTTAATTGTGGCATGTATTTTGTGCAGCTTATATTGCTGTCAAGTGACGTTGTAATGCTTAATGCTGGCAAGTGTTTTGTGCAGCTTTAATTGCTGTGAAGTGTAGCTGTAATGTGTACTATTGTCAAGTGTTTAGTGCAACTTATATTGCTGTCAAGTGTAGCTGTAATGTGAACCGTGTCAAGTGTTTTGTGCAGCTTTAATTGCTGTCAATTACGTTGAAATGCCTACTGTTGGCCAGTGTTTTGTGGAGCTTTTATTGCTGTCAAGTGTAGTTGTAATGTGTACTATTATCAAGTGTTTTGTGCAGCTTATATTGCTGTCAAGTGTAGTTGTAATGCTTAATGTTGGCAAGTGTTTTGTGGAGCTTTTATTGCTGTCAAGTGTAGTTGTAATGTGTACTATTATCAAGTGTTTAGTGCAACTTATATTGCTGTCAAGTGTAGCTGTAATGTGAACCGTGTCAAGTGTTTTGTGCAGCTTTAATTGCTGTCAATTACGTTGAAATGCCTACTGTTGGCCAGTGTTTTGTGGAGCTTTTATTGCTGTCAAGTGTAGCTGTAATTTGTACTATTGTCAAGTGTTTTGTGCAGCTTATATTGCTGTCAAGTGTAGCTGTAATGTGTACTGTTGTCAAGTATTTTGTGCAGCTTATATTGCTGTTGAGTGTAGTTGTAATGCTTAATGTTGGCAAGTGTTTTGTGGAGCTTTTATTGCTGTCAAGTGTAGTTGTAATGTGTACTATTATCAAGTGTTTTGTGGAGCTTTTATTGCTGTCAAGTGTAGTTGTTATGCTTAATGTTGGCAAGTTTTTTTTTGGAAACTTTTATTGCTATCAAGTGTAGCTGTAATTCTTGTGGCAAGTTTTTGTGCAACTTTCAATGTGGTCAAGTGCTTTGTGTACTGTTTACTGATATCAAGTGTTTTGTGCAGCTTTTACTGTGGTCAAATGTTCGGTGTACTGTTAACTGATATCAAGTGTTTTGTGCAGCTTTTACTGTGGTCAAATGTTCGGTGTACTGTTTACTGATATCAAGTGTTTTGTGCAGCTTTTACTGTGGTCAAATGTTCGTTGTACTGTTTACTGATATCAAGTGTTTTGTGCAGCTCATATAAATTTGACTTTTGAATAATTATGGTAAGTCTGATAAATCAAATGAGTACTTTATTGCATTTAGTACATGATCATTGATATATTATGGCATTTAAAAAGTATTTTTTTGCAATATTTTAATTTTTAAAGCCCCAAATGTTGATAGTTGAAATTTTTCAATTTTAACGTCAAAATTTAACACGCAAAGTTGAGTATAGAATTTAACATACTGTCTATAACATATATCCTATTGTTATGAAACTTTGTAAGCAGTGTTATAAATTATTAAGCTTTGGTCATACCAAGTTTTTTCAAGATTGGTAAACTTTTTCTATCCTATTAGGTCCGAGATCACAATTGTCGTCCCTAAGTATAGTCCCTAGTGTTGACAGTTGGTTACTTGCCAATATTTTTTATACCCCTTCCAAATTTGTTTCTCCATGTTTTATGCCTCAAATGGCAAGTAGGGAGGTAAAATTACACTGTGAAACAATTTGGTTCCAGAATTTTAAAGGAAAGTAGTGATTTGGTCCCGTTGAAAAAGGTTAAAAACTAGCACTTCGGAAGCTGTCAAAAGATTTCAAGACGCCCTTAACATAAAATTGTACATATTTTGAGTTAGAGCAGATGAAGTAATTTTGATATAATTTGTCCCAAAAGTAGTACAACACACTGTAAAAATTTCATTTAGAAAACGCAGTTGGGATTTTTTTAATTTTCATTTATGTTCTAAAAGAAAAGCACTACGAAATAATTGTGGTCTCGAACCTAAGAGGTGAAATCTGTAAATATAGAATCTGTACTTTGGCAACTTTCCTAAATGATTTGATGGTATCAATTTGTCAAATAACATAAAACTAAAGGATTTAAACTTTTATTTTATTTACAGAATTCATATTTAGCAATAGAAATGTGTAATAAAAACAATGCTGTCAACTGACAAATATATTAACAGATCGTTTTAAGTTTTTTGTTGATCTGGAACATGTATTATGGAAAAGTCGAGTAAGACGATATAATATCCAATACTTTGAATATACATTGTTTTTATCTTTACTGGTATGGAACAAAAACATGACAACTAATTCATCATGTTCATGTAACTTGGCACTATATGATCATTAGCATTATTGTCCCCTTTGTATGTCCTTTCTCCTATTGGTGTTTTGTTTTACCTCCCCGGAAAATTCTTCTAATATGAATGTCGACATGCACTCTTTCTTTTTGTGAAGTAGTCATATCATATGAAAGTGCACAAAGGTAACAGAGTTATATAGAAGCAAATGGGTGAATCCCAGCACATTTTGTGTCTTTACTTAGTCCATGTGTTCGACGTTTTTGTTTACCTTGAAAAAAGTAGTATTTTGGTACATAGCTACTTTTGCATAGGTACTATTTCTGTACTTAAAATCTGTAGTACTTGAAACGTACTTTTAATATTTAGTACTATTTCTTTACTTTAGAATTATTGTAATATTTAGATACTTAAATTGTATTTTTAGTACTTGATTTGTACTTAAAATATTGGTACAAAAATAATACCAAAAATGATCACAGTATTCCATGTTTGAACATCATAACTTTATGAGATTTGAAAAAGACAAACTTTCAAAATGCTAAAATGTAGCCATGCAACAAAAAATCTGTAGTACTTAAATTTCAAGTACAAATCAAGTACTGTAAAATATAGGTATATAAATATTTTAAAGTAACAAAATAGTACTGAATATTAAAAGTAGATTTCCAGTACTACAGATTTTTGGTACAGAAATAGTACCTATGCAAAAGTAGCTGTGTAGTCAATATCGTTTGTTATAATGTTAAAATTCGTTTAGTAGCTCATGTTATCCTTTTAAATTATAACTTGAGGGTTTGTTTTTGCAATATCGAAACAAAATAGAAAAACTTATACTCAAAGCTGTGGCGATTAAATAAATTTCATTCCTAATTTGTATAATTTGATTTTAAACCTTACTAGTAAGCAATGTACATGAAAACAAATAAAACAATAGTTAATTGCAAAGTTGTAAATTCCCATATATATCTTTTAAAGAAGTCCATGCATAATATTCTGAAATATTTTCTTCAAGATCATCATGTTGAAGTTCATAGCCGTGGCCATAGGGATAGCAGCAGCGGTAGTTTAACATTTGCGTAAAAAAAGGGTTTCTCAGCTAAAATGCATATGCCATAATTTGTTAGTATCTGTTTATTTTGTAAAATAAGACGAACTATGCTGAAGCCATAAAAAACAAGATAAATCAGGAAATGAAACTTTATATTGTTTAATTGTTTTTCTCCCAATAAATTTGTATCTCACATCACTATTTACTTCATTTTTAATTGTATATTGTTTTATGTAGTTTAGTTTCATCCTCGATAGAGCTTTGCATAGTGTACTATTGTTTGTCTGTTTATCTTTTTCATTTTTAGCCATGGCGTTGTCAGTTTATTTTTGATTTATGAGTTTGACTTTCCCTTTGGTATCTTTCGTCCCTCTTTTGAAAAAGATTGAAAATGTACGAATGATCTGAGTTGATGTAAAAACTGCGAGTTTTTATACAGAGTGTAATTGTTTATTTATAATGTAAAACTAGAATTCCTTAATTTTTTTTCTAAATTTTGTCAATTTTCACTTAGTTTAGCGAAAGCACACTCAGTATTATTTTAACGAAGTGGTTACGACAATTGTAAATTTAGATTACATTGATAATTTCATGATTTTCCGATTTAAAATGTTTCAAACTTCCTGTTGTAAAGATTCGAAACCATTCCAAGGCAGAATTTCTTATAAATTAACTTTAATAAGGATTTTTAACTTTGCATTTTAGTTCAATGAATATGATATGGACCTCCTCGATATTTTGATGCTCATTGAAAGATTGTAGTAAAATGTTTCTTAACTTCCTGTCGACAAACTGCGAAAAGTCCTGGCAATAACAGAATGCATACTTGCTTTAAACATAAACCTGTTAACCCCAGTACATCTTGCTTTGACATTACAACTACACCATGAGTTTGGCTTTAAAATCTTTATTGAAAATCCAAACTCTCATAGGTTTTGTGCATCCTATTCTGAAGTACGTAAATATCGGACTAGTTTAGCAAATTTGGAAATAGACAAAATCCAAGACATGTCCTAAGAACCTAATGGTATTGATGTATTTAGAAAAGGTGGTCGTATTATACAGGAGGGAGCAGAAAATATTGAGTTATGAAAACAATCGATGGCTAGAGTTGTATTTCATTCTCGAAACGAATCATCAAACGCCCACATGAGTTTCATAAGGTTAAACGGGGACTAGAAAGATCTTTGACGTTGAATGATACGAAAATCAATATATGGCATGTTTACCTTTGGACAAGCCAACAGGATGGTATGGACCTCCTCGTTATTCTAATGTTTTTGGGAAGATTGTGTCTTGTTTCATCGAAAACCGAGATATATCTGTCCTGTCTTTGGTATTTCTGCGACTTCTTTCGAGACAAAACAGAGATTCTGCAGAACGCATTGAACAAATTGTTCCATTTTAGACCGGTTCTTACAAAAGGCTAAATCTGAAATTTCGTCTGTAGCCTATGATCCGGTTATAGATGCAAAGCCTCCACATGGCAATAGTATTTACAACTATGAAACAATGTTTATAGTTATCAAAAGTACCAGGATTATAATTTTATACGCCAGACGCGCGTTTCGTCTACATAAGACTCATCAGTGACGCTCAAATCAAAATAGTTAAAAAGCCAAACAAATACAAAGTTGAAGAGCATTGAGGACCCGAAATTCCAAAAAATTGTGCCAAATACGGCTAAGGTAATCTACTCCTGGGGTAAGAAAATCCTTAGTTTTTCGACAAATTCAAAGTTTTGTAAACAGAAAATTTATAAAAATGACCATATAATTGACATTCATGTCAACACCGAAGTGCTGACTACTGGGCTGGTGATACCCTCGGGGACGAAACGTCCACCAGCAGTGGCATCGACCCAGTGGTGTAAATAGTTATCAAAAGTACCAGGATTATAATTTTATACGCCAGACGCGCGTTTCGTCTACATAAGACTCATCAGTGACGCTCAAATCAAAATAGTTAAAAAGCCAAACAAATACAAAGTTGAAGAGCATTGAGGACCCGAAATTCCAAAAAATTGTGCCAAATACGGCTAAGGTAATCTACTCCTGGGGTAAGAAAATCCTTAGTTTTTCGAAAAATTCAAAGTTTTGTAAACAGAAAATTTATAAAAATGACCATATAATTGACATTCATGTCAACACCGAAGTGCTGACTACTGGGCTGGTGATACCCTCGGGGACGAAACGTCCACCAGCAGTGGCATCGACCCAGTGGTGTAAATAGTTATCAAAAGTACCAGGATTATAATTTTATACGCCAGACGCGCGTTTCGTCTACATAAGACTCATCAGTGACGCTCAAATCAAAATAGTTAAAAAGCCAAACAAATACAAAGTTGAAGAGCATTGAGGACCCGAAATTCCAAAAAATTGTGCCAAATACGGCTAAGGTAATCTACTCCTGGGGTAAGAAAATCCTTAGTTTTTCGAAAAATTCAAAGTTTTGTAAACAGAAAATTTATAAAAATGACCATATAATTGACATTCATGTCAACACCGAAGTGCTGACTACTGGGCTGGTGATACCCTCGGGGACGAAACGTCCACCAGCAGTGGCATCGACCCAGATATGTCAAAACAAGCTGGTCAAACATATGCTGTGCAAACATTTGACAATTAATTGTATGCTGTTGCCCAAATGTAAAATGGTCTATTCCAGACGTGTTCGAGGATGAACTTTGATATATGAGGCTAGCTCCCATGGCTCTATTGTTTGATTTAAAAACATTCATCAACTGGTGTTAAGACGAAAATCGTTAATTAATATTGAACCAAATGTATGTCACAGTTCATTTGCTGAAACACTCAAAAGCGCTGAAGGTATTGCACAGTTTTTTTTTTACTAATTTTAAAGAACACATGTTGCCATTGTTTGAAGGATTCAGAATACACTCTTGTAAACTATCACCAACCTTCGCATTTTAAGATATGTTTTTTCGTGCAGTTGAGATATTGTAACACAACATTAGGCCTGAATGGAATGGGTAGTGGCTTTTACATTTGAAAATGATAGCTGAAATGTTACGATGCTTTTTCATTACCAATCGGACGAACTATGCTAGGTTGACACCAGCCTACATATTGGATATGTTGAATCTATCTGAAACGGTAAAAGTTGTCATTATGTCAGGTGATTTTCCAATCAGATATAAACATGGAGCCTTAAATAGTATCTGGAGTAATATGGCTACAGAGAAAACTATTATTAAAGATTCTAAAGGTTGTAGAGGCACCATATGACTGACAAGGAAAAAACCGCTGTACTTCGATGGATGCTTAAAAAACACATCCTTGTGCATTTTAATTCTGAAATGAGATCAAGATCGGGATTAGCCGCAGATGCAGAAATTGAACACGAGGAAAACAAGCCAACGGTAGTGACACGAGACAGGTTGAATATCTCTGATTTGATAGGGTATATGCATTCGTATATGACCGATCCATTTAACGTTTCCGATCATCCATAGCCATTGATAAATACTAGTACTTCTACAGAAAAGGAAAGCCTCAATATATGTTCATGATTATCTTCTTAAATCTCTGGAACGTGGCAACCAGATGGTTTGTGGAAGGCTGCTCTAATGAGTCTGATACCTATGTCTTCTACAGTCATATGTCGAGGTCTCCTCTCAATACTTTTGATGATATGACTAAGACCTCAACACTCAAGTGTAAACCAGGTAACTTTGTTAAGGCACATATAAACCCAGTAAAAATACTAGTAGTTCGTCGTGCTTAAGGTGGTATGGGAGTCTAAAATAAAAATGATAAAATTTGTTCATACTTTGCCAAAACGTAGTATCTATTGATATATGTTCAAAAATAAAACAGAAATTATAGGTCACCGCGCATTTTCACAAGCTACAGGTTGTGACAAAATGACACATTTAGTATGGACTATACAGGAAAAAAACATTTTTTTGTGATTAGAAACTAAACTAAATAATAGAATTGTAAAATAAATTACGAAAGGATAGCTTTGAGACAATGCTTTGAGAAAATCAAAAGAAAAGATATGATCACCGTATGTTTTTCCGGCTAAAATACAAAATAGGAAAATTCCATGTAGATTCCTTCAGAAAATACACTGTTTTAGAGTTACCTCCCCTTAAAATGCCAATTTAAAAACATTCAAAAACAACCAAAAATAATCTACACTTGTAAAAATATTAATAAATATCAGTTATATTCTTATAAATTGGTTCTTTTGAATAAAAATTCACATTAAATATTTGCGTTCCTGCATCAAATTTGCTAACTTATCAGAAAATCTGAACCCTAGGTTCTCTGTTTTTTACAATCCAAGATGGCGAAAGACACCCATACCACCTTAAGCTCTTGCTAATGTTCGTAAAAATGAGACTGTGGTCGGGACCTTGGCATATCATATGGTCTCATACCTTCAGCTCTGTTCCATGATGATGGTACCATGTGGAAATGTTGTAAATGTGATAAAATTCATCTCCTTGAAGAGGAAATTTGCTCTTCTTTAAATCTTCCAAGTTATGATACTATTAATCAAAGGTACCACGCTTATAACTTGACACGCCAGACGCGCGTTTCGTCTACATAAGACTCATCAGTGACATGTTTTACATCACATCCCGCGTGCAATGCTTCAGACGCAAGTTTGCATAAACTCTCATATTGCTAAACCAGTGATCATACTTTCCAAAGACTATGGTTGGTTAGAGGGTAAAAACGGTTTGCTCTCGGTTTTCTTTGAGTGACAGATATCAGTAGATTTCCTTCAAGGCCTTGTTTGTACGTTTAAGGACAAGGAAAACAGCTTTCAATAACAACTGTGTATGCAACCAACAGAAATCCGCGTATATCAATATTTGTTCATGTAAAGGGACTGATTGTTGCAGAAATTATTTAACTCACCGAGCAATATTGGAAGAAGACGACGATGAAAACGATGACTAGTATCAGGTTTTCGACAGTTGTCATGCCCTTTGTTTGTTCAAATACCCTATACAAACACTCTTTCTAAGGGGTCAAAAAAACAAATTGACTTCGATTCTTTTTATAAATGCGTAAAATTCAGAATTATATCTTTAGAAGTACATGCGATGTTAAAAAAAAATAATAAATTGAGATTCGATATTTCCATCTTATTTTTAGTTGCTGAATTCCCTTTAAAATTGGCATTTGGTTGTTTCATTATAATGTTCATATTAAGTTGAAAATGAAGTGTCACAGTTTAATTCATTATGAATTTCTTGTTAGAAATTTACGCATGTTAAAATTAATGCGTTTTGAGTAAAAAAAATTCAGAACACATGGGAGACAGCTTTGCTCCTGATAAAAATTTTAGAAAATTTTGCTGAGCTATCCTGAGGGACAGCTAAGAGAATATGCTGAAACGGCAGTACAAAAATTACGAAACCTCTATCTACGACGAGTTACCAAATAAGTTGAAATAACACATCGAATTTGTCTATTCATCTCTACTTGCTTCGAAATGAACATGTCATTGGAAACGGATCATCATTTCTTCTTGTTAATATTACTAAGGAGAGTATTGACTTCAAAATGAATAGTCTTATGAAAGATTATAACTCAAAGGCAAGAAGATAATGAAGACTGTACTGGAAGGGATAAAAGAAATATTAAAATGTATATACGAGACAATAAAAATAGTAGCATCAGCTGTTTAACTTTTAATTTTGTTTAGATACGACAAACTTGGCCATAACAAACAAGATGGATCAGGAAATGTAACTTTATATTGTTTTCATGTCCCCCCCCCCCCCCCCAAAAAAAAAATTATGATCTTTTCCTCACTACAACTTTTGCTCTACTCTGTTTAATTCATAGCTGCAACAGTGACTGATTACACTTTAGTTGTGTGTGTGTTGGTTTTTTTCGTCTCATAGGATTGAGAAGATTTTAGTTTTTAATAGTAAACTCTTTTTTGTTCATTTCGTGACAGTGCCATCATGGAGAGGACCCAGTTTTACCCTGTATATAGCGAGTTGCATATTGTAGACACATTATTACGTAAAAACGAACTACGAATTTTTTATTCGACAACTTTGAATATATATACAATATTGTGTAAGATGATCAAGTTTATGATTATAGTGTAATAATGTACAAGCATGTAAATTAGAACTGATTAACAACCAGAAGTGCTTTCTTATAATTTAGAAATAAGTATTAGTAGAGTTTCCTTTATCTATTTTACTCAATAACTACAATACTCTTACACTGTAGCACGACTGGTTTGATACGCTTATAAATTTCATGTAAACTCGTCGAAAGCTTAAGATAAAAACCGTAGTGAGATCTTGATATCACACCATTGATATTGTGTCTTGACGATTAAGAGCATAAACAGGTATTATATCTACGGCGATACATTTCAAATACTTATGGTCCTACACCCTGTCGGTAGTATGTACTCACGTGTTGCAGTTATGGGTGTCTTTCAATAAAAACGTCACTTCTTGTCCAGCCACTTTAAAAAAAAATGAGTTTGATCTCGATCTTTACAAGTAATTTGTTTTGCAGTCAGTACATTGCATTGGATTTAAAATTTTTAATCAAAGAAACATACTATTTTAGAGGGATTAAAAAGATATTGATTCCTGAATGGTTCTAAATAACCAAAAAAGCATATATTTTTTTACTTAATGTAAGTTCTTTAATTATTCAAAAGTAAGTTTACAGACAACGCATTTCAATAAACAGTTTTTGACATAAGGATTTTTAATTTTAGAAGTTGTGTCCCGGACATTCCTCACAAAATGTACACTACGAAACGAATTCATTAAATTTTGCAAGTAAACAGTTTTATCAAATCAATGTTTGTAAGAGATATAATCATAAGGGTCTTACAAAAGAAGTGCTGCTTTTATAACCGCAGTTAAATTGTTGGCAAAACAAATTGAGCACATCAAATGGACCAGAGTGATACAGTATTTTTTTAATATTCACTACGAAACGGGTCAAATCTCCTTCAGCGTCTGGTTTTAAGAAACAAATATCAGTGTACAGCTTAGTATGTGCTTTGATGAATAGAATCATTACTAGTGTCACCGTCGGGTGACATATTTTTATTGATCGATTCTTTTTCTTTTCCTTATTATTATTATTCCACACTTTTTTGTCCAGACTATTTCTCGGAATTGTATGGACCAATGATGATGAACTTTACCATAATGTTAACCCCCATGTGTAGATGTGGCAATCGGGGATTGGCATTTCCAAGATGGCTACCGTTGTCATGGAAACAGAAAGAACATAAAAAAATCGGAAAGTCTTCCACATCGAATGAAACTTTGTGGAAATGTTACTTGACATGTGAAGACATGCCATCCATCTTTGGAACTTTCAAAATGGCCACCGTTGCCATAGAAACAGTTCAAATGAGAAAATTTTCAAAATGCTTGAATTTTTTTGAAAATTTACAGAATGGTGTGTTATGATGCATATGATACAGTTGTCATTCAATGTATACAGATTTCAAACTGGCTGCTGATATACTGGCAATCGGCGGACCAGGGTGACATCCGCTATTGCTCGCCATGGCATTTCTAATTTTTGTTACTATTGCAATATAGGGATTGTGGGGAACAATAAAACATGTGAATATGTCCACTTCGTCAACTACGAAACAAGAATGGGAGAAAAACGTTTCGTGGTGGACACTACCACTACCATGCAGTTCGGTTTTACTCTTTTTTCAGTTATATTCGTGCAAAACAAATAAAAAGGGTTAGTTTCATGTAATTTTCAGTATGTTTTATCAACATAGAATAGGGTTGATGTCAACTACGATTTTTTTGGCCACTACGAAACGGTTTTGTCAATTACGAAACTCGTCATTGAAATGTCCACTACGTACCTTCATATGTGAAGTGCTGTCTAATCTTTATTGATAAAAAATGGTTCTCCTAAATGAGATCTTTCTAATATTTAAAGTAAAATAAACAGGTATGTCATTAGGAGACACATAAGTTTTGTGCAGCTTATATTGCTGTCAAGTGACGTTGAAATGGTTAATGTTGGCAAGTGTTTTGTGCAGCTTATATTGTTGTCAAGTGTTATTGCAATGTTTAATGTTGGCAAGTGTTTTGTGCATCTTATATTGCTATCAAGTGTTATTGCAATGCTTAATGTTGGCAAGTGTTTTGTGCAGCTTATATTGTTGTCAAGTGTAGCTGTAATGTGTTCTATTATCAAGTGTTTTGTGCAGCTTATATTGTTGTCAAGTGTAGCTGTAATGTGTTCTATTATCAAGTGTTTTGTGCAGCTTATATTGTTGTCAAGTGTAGCTGTAATGTGTTCTGTTGGCAAGTGTTCTGTACAGCTTTAATTGCTGTCAATTGTAGTTGTAATGTGAACCCTGTCAAGTATTTTGTGCAGCTGATATTGCTGTCAAGTGTAATGGTAATGCTTAATGTTGGCAAGTGTTTTGTGAAGCTTTTATTGCTGTGAAGTGTAGCTGTAATGTGTACTATTGTCAAGTGTTTAGTGCAACTTATATTGCTGTCAAGTGTAGCTGTAATGTGAACCGTGTCAAGTGTTTTGTGCAGCTTTAATTGCTGTCAATTACGTTGAAATGCCTACTGTTGGCCAGTGTTTTGTGGAGCTTTTATTGCTGTCAAGTGTAGATGTAATGTGTACTGTTGGCCAGTGTTTTGTGGAGCTTTTATTGCTGTCAAGTGTAGCTGTAATGTGTACTGTTGCAAAGTGTTTTGTGCAGCTTTAATTGCTGTAATGTGTACTATTGCAAAGTGTTTTGTGCAGCTTTAATTGCTGTAATGTGTACTATTGCAAAGTGTTTTGTGCAGCTTTAATTGCTGTAATGTGTACTATTGCAAAGTGTTTTGTGCAGCTTTAATTGCTGTAATGTGTACTGTTGGCAAGTGTTTTGTGGAGCTTTAACTGCTGTCAAGTGTAGCTGTAATATGTACTGTTGGCAAGTGTTTTTGGAACTTTTATTGCTGTCAAGTGTAGTTGTAATGTGTACTGTTGGCAAGTGTTTTGTGGAGCTTTTACTGCTGTCAAGTGTAGTTGTAATGTGTACTGTTGCAAAGTGTTTTGTGCAGCTTTAATTGCTGTAATGTGTACTATTGCAAAGTGTTTTGTGCAGCTTTAATTGCTGTAATGTGTACTATTGCAAAGTGTTTTGTGCAGCTTTAATTGCTGTAATGTGTACTATTGCAAAGTGTTTTGTGCAGCTTTAATTGCTGTAATGTGTACTGTTGGCAAGTGTTTTGTGGAGCTTTAACTGCTGTCAAGTGTAGCTGTAATATGTACTGTTGGCAAGTGTTTTTGGAACTTTTATTGCTGTCAAGTGTAGTTGTAATGTGTACTGTTGGCAAGTGTTTTGTGCAGCTTTAATTGCTGTAATGTGTACTATTGCAAAGTGTTTTGTGCAGTTTTAATTGCTGTAATGTGTACTATTGCAAAGTGTTTTGTGCAGCTTTAATTGCTGTAATGTGTACTATTGCAAAGTGTTTTGTGCAGCTTTAATTGCTGTAATGTGTACTGTTGGCAAGTGTTTTGTGGAGCTTTAACTGCTGTCAAGTGTAGCTGTAATATGTACTGTTGGCAAGTGTTTTTGGAACTTTTATTGCTGTCAAGTGTAGTTGTAATGTGTACTGTTGGCAAGTGTTTTGTGGAGCTTTTACTGCTGTCAAGTGTAGTTGTAATGTGTACTGTTGGCAAGTGTTTTGTGGAGCTTTTACTGCTGTCAAGTGTAGTTGTAATGTGTACTGTTGGCAAGTGTTTTGTGGAGCTTTTACTGCTGTCAAGTGTAGTTGTAATATGTACTGTTGGCAAGTGTTTTTGGAACTTTTACTGCTGTCAAGTGTAGTTGTAATGTGTACTGTTGGCAAGTGTTTTGTGGAGCTTTTACTGCTGTCAAGTGTAGTTGTAATGTGTACTGTTGGCAAGTGTTTTGTGGAGCTTTTACTGCTGTCAAGTGTAGCTGTAATATGTACTGTTGGCAAGTGTTTTGTGGAGCTTTTATTGCTGTCAAGTGTAGATGTAATGTGTACTGTTGTTAAGTGTTTTGTGGAGCTTTTATTGCTGTCAAGTCTAGCTGTAATGTGTACTGTTGGCAAGTGTTTTGTGCAGTTTATATTGCTGTCAAGTGTAACTGTAATGTGTACTGTTGGCCAGTGTTCTGTGCAGCTTTAATTGCTATTAAGTGTCGTTGTAATGCTTAATGTTGGCAAGTGTTTTTGGAAACTTTTATTGCTGTCAAGTGTAGCTGTAATATGTACTGTTGGCAAGTGTTTTGTGGAGCTTTTACTGCTGTTAAGTGTAGTTGTAATGTGTACTGTTGGCAAGTGTTTTGTGGAGCTTTAGCTGCTGTCAAGTGTAGTTGTAATGTGTACTGTTGGCAAGTGTTTTGTGGAGCTTTTACTGCTGTCAAGTGTAGCTGTAATATGTACTGTTGGCAAGTGTTTTGTGGAGATTTTATTGCTGTCAAGTGTAGATGTAATGTGTACTGTTGTTAAGTGTTTTGTGGAGATTTTATTGCTGTCAAGTGTAGTTGTAATATGTACTGTTGGCAAGTGTTTTGTGGAGCTTTTATTGCTGTCAAGTGTAGTTGTAATTCTTATTGTGGCAAGTGTTTTGTGCAGCTTTCAATGTGGTCAAGTGCTTTGTGTACTGTTTACTGATATCAAGTGTTTTGAGTAAAATTTTATTTGAGTTATGGCTTTTAATTATCCCCTTGGTATCTTCAATTTCATTCTTTTAATCTTTATTATGTTCAAAACTTACCACGATAAAATATAAGACTAATAATATGATATGATATTTACCTATGGTTTAAGAAGAAATATTCCCTTATTTAAAAATATTTATACTTCATAAACTGATGCACTCTCTTCTTTATAACAAGTTGTCCTTTTCTGTGTATAATGTATAACACATGATTACTCCGATCCTCTTGCAGAAAAATGCAAGCATGCTCAGTGATTGATATGAATGGCAAAGTTTTACTTTTTACTTGAAAAATTAACAAAAATATGTCTATCAATATTTAGAGAAACATGTTTCATGTGGAAAGTTTTCAGTTATACGAGTAAGACAATATCAACGATTTGAATAGTATACACCAACCTATAATCAAATTCCATGACAATATGTTGAAGGGGCAACATGTACATACTCCTTTATAAATCCAATCTATTACACTGATACCTATATATTATAACTAGAGGCTCCAAAAAGCCTGTGTTTCTCATATTGTTCTATATGCACAATTCAACAAAGGAAACTCTCGAACATTGTAGACCAGAATAGAATTCTTCACAAAAAACTTTGTTTTGTTGATTTTGTAAAGCTGATCATTCAGTCTGTTTGGGTTTCTGTGACTCTATCTTCCTTTGTTTTTGTAAAAAAAAACTAAAAGAGGGTAAAACAATATAAATCTAAGGGCAATCACTCCTACAAAGAGTAACATTCTACCAAGTATATCGTCAACATTTTACTTGTTACTTGATCATTTTTGTTGTACATGTAGATCTATGTTCGGAACATTTCTGTCAGTTATATTTTCTTTTTTCATAACATTTTTCAAAATGATAGATAATACTTGCATTTTACCACATATATTCTATTTTATGCCAACCAAATGATGATTGTGGCAGAGTTTTTAATAAGGCATCAGTTTCAAAGCAGAAGATTTTTATAAAGTTTTAAAACAATGACGGATGCTAAGTGATAAGAGAGCGCTTTTGGTCCATTGGGCCAGGTGAGCTAAAAAGTAAATTTTCACTCTGTTACCTTCATTTTATTGAACCTTATATATTTCATCTCAATGTTCAAGAAAAGATATTTTATTTGACTTTTTTTTTTTTAAACTTTTATACAATTTTATTTAGTCAAATAAGAAGATCAACCACTTTTTAAAGAGAAATCACTACAACTCTAGGGAAATTTATCTCTTTCTCATCATTCTTCATAAAGTCTGTATATGATCTAATATTCTATTCAATTCATTATCAAAGGCCAGGGATGTATAACAAATAAAATAAAGACATTTTTCACATGATCAAAATAAATATTTATTCAAACATGAAAAACCTTCATATTTCTCTATAATTAACATGATCTACACTGTTAGTTGGCAGTGAATAAATTTACATACATAATGTATGTACAAACTTCTAAACTTGAGCTTTAATTTACCAATCATTTATATACATACAGCACCTAAAGAAAAATACCTACACACCATGGTCACATGGTAACAAAATGGATTTCTCTATGATGTAAATGAAAAATAAATAAATATATAAATAATCCTATTCAATGCGTAAATGAGTGACACTTTACAGATGGCCAAAACCAAAAAGTTATATTCAGTTTATTTTTGATTTATTTGAATTCAAGGTCAGATTGAAGTAATATGCTATATCATAACCTTGATTGACCGGTGTTGGAATGTGTATTGAGTCATGATTAAGTTTGTACTATTTTGACACAAAGGTTATTTTCAGAGATATATTTTTTATGTTCTTTATTTTCTTAAAAATATAACCATGGCTCCAATATAACAGTTTCTATATACTCTTGGTCACCCAAAGTTACTCCAAATCTGACATAAATTTTGTTAATTTATATAAAACTTAGCTATTTAATTTGATGAATAATTGAAAGCAACTCATTCCTTAAAATATATTCAAGCAAATTGCTAAAAAAAACAAAAATAACTACATCTTTCTAAAATAAAAATTAATAATAACTGTGCTTAATAGAAATAGATAAATTTGAAAAAATATCATAAAACCCCTTACACAGAAAGATAAGAATGTATCAGAAAAGTGCTGTAGTATCTATTTATAGTAATGTTATAAATACATAGTGGCTGTCACATGATCAGCCAGCAACACATGTGTTCTTGCATTAGATGCACCTTTAGACATCTTTAAAAGTATCTTCAGTGATGAGGCCAAAATATTTGAAATTTAAATCCTAATAATAACATTAAAAGGTTGACTAATATCCAATCTCCATATTTTCATAAAGAATATAACGATATTCAGTGGAAGTAGTCCAATATTTGTCAGGCCTGTTAAGACTGTCTGACCAACATAAAATTTCCAAAAGTGTCAACAAGTAAGACATATCTTAAGACCTCTGCCGTATCATGAAATCTAATATAATCCTATGATGCATATGTTACGAATTAATCAATTTTGTCTAAAATCATGAATGTTAATGTTAAAAATATCCAAAAATATAAGTGGTCACATTTATATTGAATAAGCATTGATTCAATATAATTACAACCAATTATGTCTGCTTGTTTAGGGACTTTTATGAAAAGAAAATTATAATTGTTCTATCTCACTGAGAAATTGAGAATGAACAGGTGAAATATGGAATAACTGCATATGATCCATTTACATAAATTATGGAAAAATGTTATTATGATCTAAAAATGAGTCTAAAAATTACTTTTTCTTTTAACATGAGATTCATAAAAAAATGATGAATTACTTCAAATTCAAAGTTAAATATACAACAGGTTTTTCAGTAACAAAATTCACTCTAAATATTGCACACCATGGTTTCCCCAATGTATTGCAAAGCTAATAAGTCATTGCATTGTGAAGCTGCTGAAACTGTACTAAAAAGGGAGGTTATTCTATAGTTCAAAGGGGAGGTAACTCTAAACAAGACATTAAATTGAAAATGGAGTTAAACTCCTGCTATAAGCTTCTCTTTCAAGCCACATAAGCATTACTACAAAAGATTAAAACTCAATACACATGCTTACACATTTTATAGTTTCAAAAATTTCATAAGAAAGATAATTTGAAACATTGAGAATTTTTAAACCCTCTTTATATTTTGCCTTTTGTAATGACTGCAAATATTGACTTCTTAATAAAATACAAAGCACAAAACAAATCTACATTGTTCCAGCATAATGAAACCTATTTATACTTATAAAGACTGAAATCATTGTTCACAATTAACAGGAGTTGGTTTTGAGGAGGTGAAAATATTATATATTTGTTTTCTCTGGGACTAGTGCTCCTGAACTTGTTTCTTAATGACCAAGGAATAAGTGTAAACAGGTTTCACTGATATATTTAATAAGAAATTAACAAACAAAATATGCAAAAATTTACCATGTATATTCATTTTGTGCTTTTTCAGATCAAGAAAATGTTAAAAATATTTCAACTTTTATAGTGCCAAATAATTTGAATTGAAATATATAAATATTTGTTCAGCCCTATGCATAACAGATTTCACTCAGATCCAAATTGGAAAACCCCTTTCTATAAATAAATATATACCATAATATTCCATCAAAACATTTGTGTACAATAACAATTTTATGTCCACTCAAGCTAGGAGAAGACAGAATAAATAAATATCACAATATCAAAACAAAAGAATATTCGTCATGACGACAACCCCGATATGACCCTCAACCAGCCTCCTCTTCACACCATGGTCTTTCCGTTGTCTGTCGTCACCTGTTTGAGAAGAATTGAAGCCATTTTAGAATAACATATTTTGGGATTTTAAATTTTTCTTTTAAGGGAGTTACTAAGAAAATTATATATGTTTGCTCTCTTGGATTCTTATAATTGATACAGTATCAAACTTCACTCTTCAAAATTCTGAAAGATACCTTCACATACCTGTAAATGAAAGTGAGGCTATCATCACAATTTTGAAATGAGGCTCTAACCTCTTTAAATTTCAAGAATAAAATCTTTTTAAATGATTCAAAACAACAAATAAGTTTTCAATGATAACTTCATTTCTAAAAATAAAACAACAGGTCTAGCTACTATCACAGCTAATTGGTTTACAATCTGTTTAAGAATTCAAAGTTATTTAATTTAAAAAAATCAAGAAAATCATTTATAAGTTTTTTCATGATTTGATGGTATCCTTTTCTTTTGCCTTTCTTTATGTTTTTCTAGGTACTGTTTAAATCACTAAATTTTCATCAGAGATATAATCACAATCGCAATGGTTAAAAATTTGCCTCAGGAGAGCAAATCCATTGATAAATGGATAGATACTGATAATCTTACAAGTAGTTAATTAATGGACAAAAGAAACCGACAAATATTTTCTGATGTTTCTGACGGTTGTCCATCAAAAATAATTTTACAAGTTCAGAGAAATTTCCTTTTCCTTTTAATTATTTTTTTCTCCTGACATTTAGCACTGGGAACTTATATAAACATTATCCCAGTTTTATATTCATATCTAAAGATTTATCTGAAGGTTAACACACAGTAACAGATTTTCACAAGGTTCATGATAATGGATGACCCAGAAAAAAATCAGGGTAAAGCACCTGTATTCATCAAACCATCAGACAATCATTCGCCCTCCCCCTCTTTCTTCCAAAAATAAAATAATCTACTGATTCTCTGTATAGTTTAATGAATACAAGTACTAGCATGGTAAAGCTAAGAACATATAATATTACAACACCAAGGATAGGTCAAATAAACATGCTTAAACATGCATCAAATAAAAATACATATATATTCAGTCTGTCAGCTATTTTATTCCTCTTCATAACAATATCATTTATCACCTTGTAAATTTATTGTATTTTAAATTTTTTCAATTAAGTCTTTTTTTGGAAATCTTTTTATTTTCAATATGTCAATAAAATTCCTAGTTAACTTTGAAAAGTGAGGAAAAAAATTGAACCATTTTACATTTTCATGTATAAAACTAAATCCAAATTTATAATCATGTAACTTAAATGTAAAGAGAAATAAAATGCCAACAGAAACTGACCAATACCAAATCATCCATATGCTGCCCTCAATGAAAATTCAATTATAAAAATCATTCAGATTATACAGAAATACTGCGTAACAATTTTAACATTGCACAATTCCAATTTTGGCCTCTTAAAAATAGCACCGAGTATTTAAAAAGTCAACTGACATAGTGACACGTTTATATGAACAATTTGAAAAAGTTCATGACATGGCACTTCATATAAGTTCACGACTTCATTTGTCACATGGGTTCGATTCGTGACATCACATGTCACATGACGTGGAATCCATGCTCGAGATGGAAATTTCTTGAATGCTACTGCTATGACTGTCAATACTAGCGGAATCATCGTCTTGACTTTGTGAGCTATAATTAGCTGCTTCTTGTAGCCTCTTTATCATGTTCAGCTGAAATAATTATATTTAAAACATAAGCATTCCTCAAAATTAAAATAAGCTGATAAATATGTTTCTTGTAGAATAACTGCAAAATTTCAATAATTTCTTCCAAATAATTTCTTGCAGATTTAAAATAATTGAAATCAAACAGCTACTAGGTCAGCATGGTTCAAGGGACATAACTCTTCGGAATCACTGATAAGTTTGACTTCACACCATTTTCATAGTCTGTTGCAAGCTTCTAAGAAACACAGAGTTATGGAATATTGCTTCCAATGAATGCTAAGAAAAAAGTAATGAGGAAACTCTCTGTTACAAACACATAAGTGATTGAAGGGTTATGTCCCTTTCTGCAAGCCTACCCCATTAATCACAGACCTAAAAACACCATTTTCTAATATTTCACAAAAATAATACATTGTTAAATCAAAATTGTTCTTGAATTTTATTCAATATAAGAAAATATGAAAACAAATGTGTCTTTTCATCCATTTTTTGAAGATCCAGTGTAAACAAAAATATGATTGGTGAAGCCACAGAAAGGTAGGTACATTGGTGATTTTTAGGTCTGACTCATAACACATATCATGCAGTGTGATGCGAAATTCTCTTATCTTGCAGAAGAAACCATTTATAAGCTGACCACTTTTTTTACAATAAGTAATTTCAATTCAAACTTTAAAATAATCAATTTGTTTGACTCTAAAATCTATTTTGATCCGAGAATTTAACTCCCTTTAAGGAAAACAAATTTCTCCCCAGCCTTTTTGTCTCAAAAGTATTTCAGTTCCGAACTCTTTTAATTGTAAGAAATATAAATGGAGAGTTTTTGCAGAGAATATAAATAAACAGTAGAGGGATGTTCATGAAATAATTTGATCTGATAAAAAGCTTTTTGATTACTGTTCCTCATTGTGTATCAAAGCAGATTTATCTAAATTACAATGTCAAGATTTTATAATTTATGTTTTAAAAAAGTTTGAATTGATATAATCAAATTTAGTCTAAGTTTATCCAAAAGTTAGATGTATCTCAAAGTGTACAATATTTTGATCATTATTTTTAAATATAATTGAATTTTCTTATAATTTCCTTTCTGCCATCTACTCAGTTCCCTTTTCTGCGGTACTAAATACCAGGTTCCCCATGCATCTAATACAACAAGTTTTCTTCAAATGCATTAAACACACAATCCAAAATAAATGAAGGATCTACGAAACCAAAAATGAAAACATGCTGCATGCAATCATGCCTTTATCCAGGACAAATACACATGGTGATGGTGTGCTAACGATTTTTTCCATTTAAACAAAAATACTGACATCAAAACATAAAATAAACATGAATTTCCATATTAAGAATGCTTAAATGATTTGTTGTGTTAATTCATAAATGTCAAAATAAATAGCAACTTTTTTTTTTTTTTAATCTTATTTTACAATTTGTAATATAGTCTAAGTTCAAAATAGGAAATGGTTTCCAACTTGTATTTGACAAGTGAAACTAAACACAACTAAATTAATGACTAAATCACTAGAAAATAAGACAAACCAAAATAGTATCGAGAATAAAGGGTAGAAAGTACATCAAAATAATAAATCAACAAAACTCTTCTAACATGAAGTACACAACAACAGATAACATTTAAGCATTCTTTTCTACAAGGAAGGGATGGGATTGTGAAAGGTTCATGGTCTGGTTGTGTTCAGTCAACCGAAACAGTTGTTACACATCACTGACCAGCTGATCCCCATTTTCTGTGGTAGCTTCTGCAGATTTGGCTTTTGGCTGTGGGGTGCTAGTGATGATTCCAGGGGTATCATAGCCAACATCTTCTTGTCGTATCCTTAGTAACTGAGAATCTTCTTCCTTGGATACAGTCCATGGATACGTCTCCATGATCCAATCTGTGGGATCCTCCCATGGAGCTCTTCTGCCATAAACCTAATAAATAAATCAATAGTACAAAATGTGATAGATAAGAACACATGGTTTATTTCTTTGAAGGAATTTAGAAATATTTTATATGTAAAAAACTCCCATTTGGTATTTTCTTGCAAAGTCTTTTGTTTGTAATACCTTTGAAAATAGGGCATTTAAAATGCTATCATTAACAGTACACCTATGTACATATACAAAGCATTGTATGTAGCTACAAACAGTCATTGATTTGGGACAGGATTGCTTCCCTTGAATTTTAGATAAGCATTTCAGCTAGGAAAATAATTCTTTAGCCTCAGTTGGTCAAAGAGCTGATTTTGAACACAGAATACCAGGATTCAAGTCTGAAAGGAGATGATGTGATTTTCCAAAAAGAATCATACTCCTTGATTAAAAAGAAATGAAACAAAAATAAGAGGTAAGTCTATTTCCCTTTACATGAACTTTATTGTTACATTATATGCTCATTTAAAAGAAGTTTAGAACTTTGAAAAACAGGTTAAAGCCAGGTCTTTATTTTACATATCACATAAAACATAAACAAAAATGTCTTTCTTACTTGTAGCCCTTCTCGGACAGCCTCTAACATGTACGGTATTATTGAATAATTCCACAGGTCTATAAACCATATCTGTGAAGCTGTTATATCCATGGGACATGTAAGGAACAGCCTTGGACCTACAATACATATCAAAATACTGTCATACTGTTCCCTGAAAAGTTTTTAAAAATCTTGACAAAAGTAATTACTGTTTCCACAAACTTTAATATTTGCACATCAGAAGGGGTCTAATTCAAAGTGATGAAAATCTTATACAGGTGCATAACATCTCAGAGATATGTGCTTTCCAAAAACTGAAGAATAACATTTATGCAACTTAAAACATGTCACATGGTATCAAAAACAAGATAAAGCTTGGTGCCAACTATCAAGATGTTTGAACTTGATTTTACTGAGAAAATGAGATATTTTTATGGATGGATAGTGGTAAATCAGTTCAACCCTTTCTTTTGAACCCCCATGATCTGTTTGTTTACTTACCTATGGTAACATCAGATGAACTGTGTGTTTCCAGGAATTTATTAATATGTAACCAGACTTTAGGAATCCAGTCTATTATTTTATTCAGGTCGTTGTTTCTTATTCCTGTCCGTACTTCAGCTTCCACTAACTTCCGGCGCAAAAACCTGCCAAGGAATCCCTTAACTGGTTCCATATGATTGGCACAAAGCACCCACCTGATAAATCAAAACATTCTATATAATTCAATGCAGAGGCATTTTATGTATTTCTTGTGTAAATAACTCTTTACCCTTTTTAAAAAAAATAACAGATTTCTATGTAAAATACTTCACATTACAGGAAAATACTGTAAAGCAATATTAATAGATTTCAAATTTTCCAAAAATGTAATACATTGCACAACATGACTTTTTAATCATATTTCAACTTTACAGTACATTATTTGATGTCTTGAGGCATATTATTAAATGATACAATTATTGAGAAGAATTTCAAAAATTAAAGTTTCTTTATCATTATTACAGTAATTCTGTACAATATTTGATAAAACATTAGTAAACAGAAGTTTCCTATAGGTGAGTTCAAGATTATACAATTCTTACCTGAAGTTATGATGAAGTTGAAGATTTGTTGTAGAACATGTGGCTTGGTTCATTGTTCCAATGATGTATGGACTAAAAATAGAAATAATAATAATTCAATGATCATAGCACTAGAAAAGCATTTGTTGTGGATGACTTAATCATTATTTAAATGGGTTATAAATAGTTAAACTACTTTCACCTGTTTCTTAGATTTGAACTAAGTATCATCTTCAATATATCTGAAATAAGAAGTATGAACAACTGAAGTCCGACTCTGGGTGAGTGATTTTCTTGCTGCTTTCAAGACCCATCGGTGGCCTTTTGGATGTTTTTTTGCTCTTTGGTAGGGATGTTTGTCTCTTTGACACATTCCCCATTTCAATTCTCAATTTTATTCTTCTTTCATTTTCTAATTCTTTAAAGTAACCTACCACTTTTGATATTTAACACTGAGGAAACCATTGAACACCTCTCCAAGTGAGCCAACATGATGGAGGTTGTCGAGTATTATAACGCTCGGTAATTCTCCAGCACTACTGTTCTCACACTGGTCAGCAATGTTGGCTAAATACTGTCGTAATTCTTTGGCTGATTTATGGTCTACATTAAATGTGGCTACTGATCCTGCAGTTAATTCTTTACCAGACCTATATGTAGAATAAACAAATGGAATATGACTGAAAAGTTACAGCTGATTTCATTGAGTGTGTAGAGAAAGGTAGAATCCTTGGTTAGCTGCTTGTTAGTTGAACCATTAAGTCATTATTAGGTTAGGTAAACTACCCTCCTTTAAGAGTAGACTAGTCCGACAGATAACTAATCTATCAGTCTATAGGACTAGACTACTCCAAAAGGAGGGTAATATACCTTACCTAATAATGACTACACAGTTGAGCTAACAAGCAAGCTAACCAAGTATTTTACCTTTCCCTACACACTCAATGAAATTGGCTGTAACATAATCATATACAATTAGTACTTGTTTGGATTTTTAAATGTTTTAAAATCAAAACCCATTAATTGTTTCATATTTTGTTATCCTATGCCTTTCAATGGTGTACTATACAGTTTGGCTTTTGCTCCTTGTGGAAGCCTGTTATTGATAACATCCTTGTGCTTTATCTTTGGTAAAACTGTTGTTTCATTAACAATAGCATTGTTTCTCCTTATTCTATAATCAGATAGTCAACAAAGAAATAAGTGTGGTACTTGTAATTTTTCTGTAATGAACAATTGAAGTAAGAAATACGTATATGTAAATGTTATGAAGTGTGGTACTTGTAATTTTTCTGTAATGAACAACTGAAGTAAGAAATACTTATATATACATGTTATGAAGTGAAAAAAATACACACAAAGACAGAGCTTCAATGACATAATTGATTGATTTTGATAGTTATTGTACTCATAAACTAGTATGGGCTTCTTGAAGGTCGTACGATTTCCAATAGTTGTTTTAATTTCTGTGTCATTTGGTCTCTTGTGAAGAGTTGTCCTATTGGCAATCTTCTTTTTATATAAGTTGATAACTGAATCAGAAAAAGTATTTAAATTATTGAGCACTTTAATTGTCTTACAATACATCAAGTGCTCCTCCACACATCAATATCTTAACCAAAAGCTTACCTAAGAACTAAATGTTCTGCCAATTTCTGGGCTAAATATGTCTTGCCTGTGCCACTTGGACCACACAGAATAATTCTTCGATGTTCTAACAATAATGAGACATATCGTTGCACTATAGATTTTGGTATTAATGTTTCAAAGGCAAGAGAATCCACACTGTTTTGTTTGGTACCTGAAAAAATAACAAGACTACAAGATGAATAAAATAGTAATTTGTGATATAAACTTCTAACTATTTGTACTTTGTCAAACATTAAATTTTGTTTTTCAACTATACCTAAAACAAGAATGTGGTCGTTGTACACGGATGCACCACTCATGTTTTCAGTGGACCGTGAAGTTGGGGTAAAAACTGTAGTTTTGTATTAAAATTTAGATAGTCTTACAGATGTCCTTTGCTCATTCACAATCTTATGATCCTTCCATTATACAATATGAGTGTTAATAAAAACCTTACCTTTTAAACAGATGCCTATCTGCATTTTCTCCCCTACTAAGTAACCAATGGGAAGTAACTCTGGTAATTCTGCTCCTTACCTTTTAAACAGATGCCTATCTGCATTGTCTCCCCTACTAAGTAACCAATGGGAAGTAACTCTGGTAATTCTGCTCCTTAACTTTTAAACAGATGCCTATCTGCATTGTCTCCCCTACTAAGTAACCAATGGGAAGTAACTCTGGTAATTCTGCTCCTTACCTTTTAAACAGATGCCTATCTGCATTGTCTCCCCTACTAAGTAACCAATGGGAAGTAACTCTGGTAATTCTGCTCCTTACCTTTTAAACAGATGCCTATCTGCATTGTCTCCCCTACTAAGTAACTAATGGGAAGTAACTCTGGTAATTCTGCTCCTTACCTTTTAAACAGATTCCTATCTGCATTGTCTCCCCTACTAAGTAACCAATGGGAAGTAACTCTGGTAATTCTGCTCCTTACCTTTTAAACAGATGCCTATCTGCATTGTCTCCCCTACTAAGTAACCAACGGGAAGTAACTCTGGTAATTCTGCTCCTTACCTTTTAAACAGATGCCTATCTGCATTGTCTCCCCTACTAAGTAACCAATGGGAAGTAACTCTGGTAATTCTGCTCCTTAACTTTTAAACAGATGCCTATCTGCATTGTCTCCCCTACTAAGTAACCAACGGGAAGTAACTCTGGTACTTCTGCTCCTTACCTTTTAAACAGATGCCTATCTGCATTGTCTCCCCTACTAAGTAACCAATGGGAAGTAACTCTGGTAATTCTGCTCCTTACCTTTTAAACAGATGCCTATCTGCATTGTCTCCCCTACTAAGTAACCAACGGGAAGTAACTCTGGTAATTCTGCTCCTTACCTTTTAAACAGATGCCTATCTGCATTGTCTCCCCTACTAAGTAACCAATGGGAAGTAACTCTAGTAATTCTGCTCCTTACCTTTTAAACAGATGCCTATCTGCATTGTCTCCCCTACTAAGTAACCAACGGGAAGTAACTCTGGTAATTCTGCTCCTTACCTTTCAAACAGATGTCTATCTGCATTGTCTCCCCTACTAAGTAACCAATGGGAAGTAACACTGGTAATTCTGCTCCTTACCTTTTAAACAGATGCCTATCTGCATTGTCTCCCCTACTAAGTAACCAATGGGAAGTAACTCTGGTAATTCTGCTTCCTTCGTTCGCATGATTTCACTAATATGATATGAATAGACACTTTCAGCACTTAGACCAAGATTAGTAACTGGATCTACCCGTAAAACATATTCCTACACAAAAAATAAATTAAAGATTAAAAATAACATTTTAGTTAAAACAAATTCAGATTGTCTTTTCCACTAATGTCCAAACATAAGAAATTGTAGGGTGGGGATGATGTTTAGCCCATCTAACATCATAGTACATTGGCTCATCACTAATTTTACTTAACAAGGCTATTTTTGTCAACACAAATGATTTTTCACATTGAAATGTCCAGATTAAATAACTCTATTCATCTATCAATAGAACTCAACTAACATAATTTTAAAAGAATATAAAAGCTTAACAAATTTTGCAATATTTTGAGCACAAATCTGTATCTTATATTTTATGTTCTCCTTTTAATGGCAATTGAAAAAAACAAAATAATAGGATTGAGTGGATTAGTTTTAGTATGTATCAGAAAAACACAATTTTGTACTGAGGTTTAATTTTCAGCATCATATGCCAAATCAGCGAAAGACAAAATACAGCAAAAGAAAACTGCATACAAACAGAAATTGAACACAATGATTTTAAAAATTGGTAAACTTAGTCTTATCAAATTGGTAAACTTAGTCTTATCAAATTGGTAAACTTAGTCTTATCAAATTGGTAAACTTAGTCTTATCAAATTGGTAAACTTAGTCTTATCAAATTGGTAAACTTAGTCTTATCAAATTGGTAAACTTAGTCTTATCAAATTGGTAAACTTAGTCTTATCAAATTGGTAAACTTAGTCTTATCAAATTGGTAAACTTAGTCTTATCAAATTGGTAAACTTAGTCTTATCAAATTGGTAAACTTAGTCTTATCAAATTGGTAAACTTAGTCTTATCAAATTGGTAAACTTAGTCTTATCAAATTGGTAAACTTAGTCTTATCAAATTGGTAAACTTAGTCTTATCAAATTGGTAAACTTAGTCTTATCAAATTGGTAAACTTAGTCTTATCAAATTGGTAAACTTAGTCTTATCAAATTGGTAAACTTAGTCTTATCAAATTGGTAAACTTAGTCTTATCAAATTGGTAAACTTAGTCTTATCAAATTGGTAAACTTAGTCTTATCAAATTGGTAAACTTAGTCTTATCAAATTGGTAAACTTAGTCTTATCAAATTGGTAAACTTAGTCTTATCAAATTGGTAAACTTAGTCTTATCAAATTGGTAAACTTAGTCTTATCAAATTGGTAAACTTAGTCTTATCTGTAACATGCCAAAAATTATATTAGAAATTTTTGAGTTACCTCTCTTTGCATATATAGAGTTCAGCTATTGAAGTTTTGTAACATGTCAAATACATTGAATTACATTAGAAATGTTTGAGTTATCTATCTTTGTATAGAGTTAAGCAAATGAAGTGAAATTTGGAAATTAAATAAAATTGGAAAAAAGAGAAAAGATAATTTTATATTAGCTTTTATATATTTTATCAAATCATATTTATGATACTGTTTGATTGTTTTGTCCAAATATTATTTAAAGGTATTTCAAGGTATTATTTACTTCATTCTAGTAATTAGTGTACAGGTAAAAACTGTTCACTACATTGTATGTTTTTACCATTGATAAATAACTGATCGACAGGTGTAGTTGTGTCTCAGTTTTGTGAACAAGAATATTTGAAGATTTAAGGTTGGTGTATTTTGTAAATATTTATATTGATTTTGAATATGACTGTTCGATATAAAAGAGTTTTATAAAATACAAAAAGAACAAAAATATGATATGTAAATGTAAATAACATTCTATATTTTTATCTGAAGTTTTGCAAATGCAAATATGATTTTGAAATTTTGTTTAATCATTTGAATTTGAAATATAGTTTTATTGAACTAATTGATAGGCATTGTTGAGAAATATTTATACTATGAAAGATGTGTTTTACATTTTAAATATAAAAGGTTCTGATAAAGTAAATATTGTTCACAGGTAGATCTATGTGATTTTCATACTAGAGGATGATATTATTGCAGTAAAATTGTCTGCCATTTCCTTATTTAGGGTATGTATATTGAATTGTTATTATGTGCCCTTGATTGATATTATGATTATGTTTAGTTAATTTTTTATATTTCTAATTGAAACATTATTGATTATTCATAAACAAATGTTGTTTACTTTGAAGACTTTCTCTTGTGTTCATATTTTGATTTGAGAAATGTTATGAATTGTAATATTCAGAAAGGGAGATAATCAAGTTCTTAAAGCTTTTATATAGCTTTGGTTAAATAAATGTTTCTATTGTATCGAATTGATATTTGGAAAAGCAATCTTTATTTCAAGTTAAATTTAATTGAATTTATATCTGCATGTCATTAGACTTATGATG
The DNA here is from genome assembly GCF_965363235.1 of Mytilus galloprovincialis. NCBI lineage: Eukaryota > Metazoa > Mollusca > Bivalvia > Mytilida > Mytilidae > Mytilus > Mytilus galloprovincialis. The sequence goes on from NC_134847.1 coordinate 1,971,703, forward strand.
TTTTGTGTTTTTCTATTTTTCCACAAATATTGAACTATTCAGCGTTGCCAATAATTAATGTTATTTTCGATATATGTATAATGTGAATTCGAATATATAAATACAGTATAATAAATTCATGAACCTTACATTTGTGCTTTCGTAAGCCAGTTTTATCGTTTTTGGAGGTTACAAAAATGGCGTCGTCGACAGGATAACTATACATATATTTATATTGGCAACGTTGGTTAAGACAATATTTTCTAGGGTGAAAGTACTAGATATTTCAAGCAAGATGGAAACTAAAGAAGAAAAGTTACAGAAAGAAGTAGATGAATTGAGTAAGAAATTATACCATATGCACAAGGAAAAAGGTGAAAACTTACAGTTAAAGCAACAATTAGAACATAATAACAAAATCATTGAACAATTACAAAAATCAACAAAAACTGTATATGTTGCAAAAGACAGACCGTTTACAAAATTATCCGGTAGATCCGAAATAGACAAAGATCCGATTATAAGTGATTGGTTGGAAGATGCCCGAGAACATCTCGTTACAATACCAGACGAAAAAGCCAAAATTGACTTTCTTATGCAAAATCTGATATCTCCAGCTAAAGATGAGATAAGACTTAGACCGTTATTAGAAAGAGATTCTGCTGCTAAAATTTTGCTTTTGATTCATAGTATTTATGATGGTGATGATTCAGTTAGTCAATTACAACAGCTATTTTTTCAAAGAAATCAAAAAGAGAATGAAACTTTGCAAGACTATTCTTTGAATCTGATGAAAATTTTTGATCAAATAAACAAACGAGATAACACAGTTTTGGGTGACAAAGATAAAGTTCTGAAAGATCGCTTTATTGAAGGTATTAAAGAACCACACTTGAAACGAGAAGTAAAACGATTCAGCTATGAACACAAAACAATGAAATTTCTTGAGTTTAGACAAGAAGTGTTACTTTGGGTAAATGAAAATACACAAAGTTGGAAAGTAAAACTTCAAATGCAAGATGCCGAAGTTGTTAGCAATCAAGCAATAAAATCCGAACATACATCGAAAGACAACTCCGAGATATTAAAACTTCTCACAAAACAACAGGAAATGTTAGAAAAGCAACAACAGCAAATTGATAGGTTGTCAAACAGGTCTAATGTTAAAACATATAGTGATTCAACAAACAATGATGTATATAATAGCCATAAACCAATTGTTTGTTACAATTGTGGTGGTAAGGGTCATAAACGTCCGGAATGTCCATCAGCTTTTCAAGCACAAAGAAGTGACGAAGATATACAGAAAACACATACTCGAGGACAATTTAGAGGTAGAGGACGAGGTTATCGTGGTAGATATAACCAAAGAGGTAACAGATATCAAGGTCGAGGTGGTGTTGTTCCTAGTGACCCAGAAGAGGTAAAAGAGTAGCTTCTACTGCGGTGAGTCGATCAGTAGAAGATACTACAGTACAAGTAGACTCCAATTCATTTCAGAGTAATATTTTTAAAAACATTGCTAGTAAAAGTCCAGAGACAGAAATTGTTGTTGAAAATCAATCAGCTATAGCACTTATAGATACTGGTTCCCAGGTTTCAACAGTTACTGAAACATATTTTAAAACATTATTACAAAAGAAACCAATACTACATGATATAACAAAATGGATGAAAGTCACTGGAGCCAACGATTTACCGATCCCATATTTAGGTTATATTGAACTTAACATTTCAGTAGCGAAAACAATGATTCCGAATGTTGGTTTTCTTGTTGTGAAAGATACTGATAACATTAGTAAATTACCATTTTTACTAGGAAGTAATTTTTTTATGAAGATGAAAGAAGCTTTAGAAGTTTATAATGAAACCGAAACAAACGCTCTTATTGGGAAGCAATTGTCAGGTATTTTAACTGTATACAATAATTCTTTTGACTGTGAAATAGATTCTCCAAAAATATCTTTTGTTAAGATAGCAGGTAGCAATCCAGTACATATACCGGGAAATTCAATGAAGACAGTAATGTGTACAACCAGACAAAAAGACAATAATGAAAAGTATTGTGCAGTTGTTCAGTCATTACAAGGTAACCAAGGCTCTTTACCGAGAAACATTATGGTAGTTGATAGTTATGCTGAGATAAGTCAAGGAACAGTTCCGGTACGTATGATTAATATAGGATTAGAAGATGTATGGATTAATCAGAAAACAAGAGTTGGTACATTACATTCAGCTTCACTGATACACGAGGTGTCACAAGACAATATTGACATTGATATAGATCAGACTCAAATTAATGTTCAAATAAAGAAAATAGATATTGCTGTTTGTAAGCAAGCTACAACAAATGTAGAGAACAATAAGAAAATACAATTGAATGACCTCGACATAGAAAAGGAAAACCTTACCGATGAACAAATAGAAAAAGTTAAAGACTTGTTAAACAAAAATACCGATATATTTTGTAAAAACGATTTAGACTTAGGATATACAGACATTGTAAAGCATAGAATTCTTACAACGGATGAGAAACCAATTGCGATTCCGCATAGACGTATTCCACCTAATCAAATGGAAGAAGTTAGAGCACATATCAAACAATTGTTAAATCAAAACATTATTCGTAAGAGTAGTAGTCCTTATGCTGCGCCCGTAGTAATAGTCCGCAAGCACGACAAGTCTATTAGACTGTGTGTAGACTACAGATTATTGAACAAAAAGACAATACGTGACGCTTATCCACTTCCAAGAATCGAGGAGGCGTTAGACACCTTGCACGGAACAAAGTTTTATACCACTTTAGACTTATCCCAAGGTTATTATCAGGTAGCGACCGATGAAAGAGATATACATAAGACTGCATTTCGTGTTGGAACAGGAGGTCTTTATGAGTACCTAAGAATGCCGATGGGACTTTCTAATAGTGCGGCTACATTCCAAAAAATAATGGAAGCATGTTTTAATGACAAAAATTTTGAAATATTACTAATTTATTTAGATGATATTCTTATCTTTTCAAAGACAGTTGAAGAACAGTTAGAACGCCTGGAGTTTGTGTTTCAACGACTAAGACAGCATGGTTTGAAATTAAAATTGTCAAAATGTCATTTCTTCAAGAAGGAGGTAAGATACTTAGGACACGTTATTTCACAAGATGGCATAAAAACAAACCCAGACAAAACAAAAGCAATCCAAGATTGGAAAGTACCTACCACAGAAAAAGAACTCCGATCATTCCTAGGACTATGTAGTTACTATAGGAAGTTTGTTCCAAAGTTTAGTAAGATAGCTGCTCCGTTACATTCACTCATTACAAAAACAAATGGAAAGAAGGGAAAATCAAAACAATTCAAATTACTAAGTGCAAAAGAATTTCTAGAAAAATGGGATTCGAAATGTTTAGAGTCATTTGAAGAGCTAAAACAGAAGTTAGTAAGTTCACCAATTTTAGGCTTTCCTGATTTCAAAAAGCCGTTTCGTTTAGAAACCGATGCATGTATAGAAGGTTTAGGCGCTGTTCTATCACAAGAACAAGAACAAGGAACTGTTGTAATAGCGTACGCATCACGCAGCTTACATCCGAATGAAAAGAATATGGAAAACTACAGTTCTATGAAACTTGAAATGTTGGCTCTAAAATGGGCTGTGACCGAAAAATTCAGAGACTATTTGATAGGAAGTAAATTTATAGTTTATACCGATAACAATCCTTTATGTTACCTTCAAACTGCAAAACTGGGTGCGACTGAAATGAGATGGGTTTCTCAACTTGCACAATTTGATTATGAGGTTAAATATAGATCAGGACGATCCAATGTCAATGCAGATGTATTGAGCAGGAATGCATTAGATGTTGAGACAAATATTAGACAAATAGTACAAAGTTCTTCCTTAAGCACATTGCTAGAGTGTAAACACAACGATGTACAACACATACAGATAAACCAAATAAATTTGAACGATCAAATAGAGACAATGTCAACATTTCCAGAGTATACTGCAAACGAAATAAAACAATTACAAAGTAGTGATAATGTTCTCTCTGTTGTTTTAAATTTTGTAGAGCAGGGTAAACTGACAACACAGATGCTGACGAGACAAACGAAACCAGTGAAGAAGTTACTGAGGAAAATTGATTCATTGGTGATAGACAATGGTATTTTATATAGAAAGATAAATGACATAGAATGTGGTGAGTGTAAACAGTTAGTAATACCAGAAACATTGAAACACTATGTTCTTGAAACACTACACAATCTATCAGGACACCAAGGTACAGAACGAACATTAGCGTTATTACATAAACGATGTTACTGGTCAGATATGGTAAACGATGTAAAACATTGGATCAAAACATGTGAACGTTGTTTAGTTGCTAAAAATCGGTTACCAAAAGTTCGTCCATCAATGGGTTCCTTAATAGCATGTAAACCACTAGATATTTTAGCTATGGATTTTACAGTGTTAGAGAAATCTTCAGATGGTAGGGAAAACGTTTTAGTACTAACTGATGTGTTTACTAAATTCACACAAGCATTTCCGACGAGAGACCAGAAGGCAACAACTGTCGCTAAAGTATTAGTTAAGGACTGGTTTTTGAAACTAGGGATACCAAAACGGTTACACAGTGATCAGGGTAGGAATTTTGAAGGTGTAGTGATACGTGAACTCTGTAGGATATATGACATTAAAAAATCACGCACAACACCGTACAAACCAGAAGGAAACGCTCAAACTGAGAGATTCAATAGGACCATGCATGACAGACTAAGAACATTAATGCCTGAAAAGAAAGCTAAATGGCCCGATTATTTGCCAGAACTAACCTTTATGTACAATGCAACACCGCATTCTTCAACTGGATATACTCCATATTTCCTGATGTTTGGTCATGAGCCGAGACTCCCTATTGACAATCTTTTTCATAATGATATGACGGAAATAGACACTGATTTAGACATTTATTTAGCAAATCATCAAAAGCGAATGACCGAAGCCTTGAAGACAGCTAATGAGAACATTCACAAGAAAGCGAGTGAAAGACAAGACATTATGAACAGAGGAACAGATGACAAGTCTATAGAGATTGGTTCCAACATCTTATTGAAGAAACATGTACAAGGACGAAACAAAATGCAGGACAATTGGCATCCAACACCGTACAGAGTTGTTCATCGTTTCAAAGACAATGTGTATGGAATTCAGTTAGCCGATGGTAGTGGTCCCGTTAGGAATGTCACTAGAAGAGAAATCTGTGACACAGGAAAAGTAGACATGATGCAAAACTCAAATTCAGATATTACTGAGGACAGTAATTCGAGTTTTGGAGGATGGAATGTGACCATTGTTGATCCGAATTCGTTACCAATTCAAATTGACCATCAGGAATCTGGCGAAGATGAACAAGATGTAACTACAGCTAGCGTAGATGATGACAATTCAATAAGGAGATCAAAACGAACAAACGCTGGAAAACATTCAAATCCTTTTAACTTGCCAAAGTCTGTCTTGTTAAAAGAAACATCTGTTCATGGAAACATAGAACCAGTGAAATTTGAACAATTGGGCGAAGCAATTGCTGCATTAGGAACTAGTCTTGGACAGAGTTTAGGACAAACACTTCAAGAAGGATGGTTAAAGCATAATATGTCAAACAATTAGATTTATGTTGAAAAATGATAATTTTGAGAGAAAGTATATTTTATTTGTATAGTCAAACGATCAAAATATTTTTATGCTAGATCATTATAATAATTATGATATTGCTATTGAATATGTAGTTGTGTATTTTTATATTGTTTGTTGAGGGCAACAAAAAGAAAACTAGGCAGATTTGTAACATGCCAAAAATTATATTAGAAATTTTTGAGTTACCTCTCTTTGCATATATAGAGTTCAGCTATTGAAGTTTTGTAACATGTCAAATACATTGAATTACATTAGAAATGTTTGAGTTATCTATCTTTGTATAGAGTTAAGCAAATGAAGTGAAATTTGGAAATTAAATAAAATTGGAAAAAAGAGAAAAGATAATTTTATATTAGCTTTTATATATTTTATCAAATCATATTTATGATACTGTTTGATTGTTTTGTCCAAATATTATTTAAAGGTATTTCAAGGTATTATTTACTTCATTCTAGTAATTAGTGTACAGGTAAAAACTGTTCACTACATTGTATGTTTTTACCATTGATAAATAACTGATCGACAGGTGTAGTTGTGTCTCAGTTTTGTGAACAAGAATATTTGAAGATTTAAGGTTGGTGTATTTTGTAAATATTTATATTGATTTTGAATATGACTGTTCGATATAAAAGAGTTTTATAAAATACAAAAAGAACAAAAATATGATATGTAAATGTAAATAACATTCTATATTTTTATCTGAAGTTTTGCAAATGCAAATATGATTTTGAAATTTTGTTTAATCATTTGAATTTGAAATATAGTTTTATTGAACTAATTGATAGGCATTGTTGAGAAATATTTATACTATGAAAGATGTGTTTTACATTTTAAATATAAAAGGTTCTGATAAAGTAAATATTGTTCACAGGTAGATCTATGTGATTTTCATACTAGAGGATGATATTATTGCAGTAAAATTGTCTGCCATTTCCTTATTTAGGGTATGTATATTGAATTGTTATTATGTGCCCTTGATTGATATTATGATTATGTTTAGTTAATTTTTTATATTTCTAATTGAAACATTATTGATTATTCATAAACAAATGTTGTTTACTTTGAAGACTTTCTCTTGTGTTCATATTTTGATTTGAGAAATGTTATGAATTGTAATATTCAGAAAGGGAGATAATCAAGTTCTTAAAGCTTTTATATAGCTTTGGTTAAATAAATGTTTCTATTGTATCGAATTGATATTTGGAAAAGCAATCTTTATTTCAAGTTAAATTTAATTGAATTTATATCTGCATGTCATTAGACTTATGATGTTTTGTGTTTTTCTATTTTTCCACAAATATTGAACTATTCAGCGTTGCCAATAATTAATGTTATTTTCGATATATGTATAATGTGAATTCGAATATATAAATACAGTATAATAAATTCATGAACCTTACATTTGTGCTTTCGTAAGCCAGTTTTATCGTTTTTGGAGGTTACATATCTAATTGGTAAACTTAGTCTTATCTAATTGGTAAACTTAGTCTTATCAAATTGATTTTGAGATGGACTCTATATTTCACAAATTTAAACCTAACTCAAACAAAGTTCTGGTATTTGCCAAAATTTTATTTTAAAAGAAATCAAATACCAAAAAAGTTTCTTTATAATCATACTCAGCCATGTGCTACTTCTAACTTTGATTTAAGAAAGTAAAAACTGCTCTTACCATTTTTCATTCCACAGAATTAATCTTGACAAAACAGATTTTAAGATATTTAATATATTATAATTTTTATTTTAATATCATATTCAGTGGTATGTAACATCCTATAATGTTATTTAACACAGTATTTCATTTATCAATTCCCATAGTGCAAATTTTAGGATTCAGAAGTTTCAATGTTTCATAATAAACTTTAAAACTTTTCCCAAAGTTTTTTTTCCAACCTGTAATACATACCTTTAATATTTTTCTAACAATATTATCTAAAATATCCCATTTTGTCTTCCCACTGACTGATAATGAACCAATTAATACTTCAGCTGGTTTCTGAAAAAGAAATATACTAGAATTATCTCCCTTGTCATATATTATCTAGGCTGAAATGTTAATATCAAACCATTAATTTAAAGATTGACACAAATGGGATTTTTTTTCCTTATTTCAAATTTAGTATTTTCTGTTTAGCAACAGCATTTATTTAACATAACTGAAATAAGGAAAAAATATTTTGTTCATTGTTGAAGGTCATATTATATAATAATAAGGAGATGTGGTATGATTTACCACAGAGACCTCTATCCACAAGAGACCAAAGTTCAAGGCACATAATGTTTTTTTCTTATTGTTGAAGGCTGTACAATTTCCTCTAATCACTTACATCCACTTCATTTGAAATTTGGTAGATACAATCTCATTGACAATCACACCACATCTCCTTATTTTTTTACTATGTGGCCTTCAACAATGAACAAAATCCATACCATAAAGTAAGCTGTAAAATACCCTAGTTTTATCTTTAAACAAAACATTTGCACTTGACAATTAGTTAAATACTTTAAATTACTGCCAAAGAATGCAGACTTATTAAAAAGAACCAGGTATATAATTACTGGCATGCCTTCGACTTAAATATTTGAATCAGTGACAAGATAAAGCCTGCCATGACAGACAACTTATTCTTACATTTTTATCCTACATCTTTCATTGCAGAAGATTATAGAAAATTATCCAGTCTATTAATAAATATGTTTTTGAAAGTTTAAAGTCATTAGATTTGTAAACAGATTTTTCCGTTGATGTCATAGAAAAATAAGATAGAAGGTACAGAATGGATGACAAAATATCCTAATTCAATCAAAAAACTGACACTACATTTGCAAAACACAAAAATAAAACAGCTAAAAGACAAACAAAAGTATATGTACCACTACATATATAAAGTAAAGTCTAAGCATGAGAATGTGACTATAATAAGACAGTGACCTTTAGTTGTTAATTTCTGTGTCATTTTGGTCTCTTTTGGAGAGTTGTCTCATTGGCAATCATACCACATCTTCTTTTCTTTAAATTTAAATGTTGAAGAAACAAGAATGTGTCCCCAGTTCACGGATGCCTCATCCGCACTATCATTTTCTATGTTCAGTTGACTGTGAAAATGGGGGGAAATCTCTAATTTGGCATTAAAATTTGAAAGATCATATCATAGGGAACATATGTGTACTAAGTTTCAAATTGATTGGACTTCAACTTTATCAAAAACTACCTTGACCAAAAACTTTAACCTGAAGCGGGACAGATGGACAAACGGACGGACGAATGAATGGATGAAAGAACAAACAGACCAGAAAAACATAATGCCAATAAATGGGACATAAAAATAATAGTATGTAACCAAGGATCCGATAATTTTTACACCTAATTTCGGTCATTTTTTATATAACATAAAAGTTGGTGCCTCTTTTCAAAAACAGATTGTCAAAATCACATTACTGCATGAGTATGCTCATACTCGTAGCATCAACGAACTTGTTTCACTGTTGCATCGCGTTTACTTCATGATTTATCCTACCATTTTCCTAAAATCGATCAAAAGCAACAGTTTTAGAATAAAATGATTTTAATGACTCAAAATCGTTATTTTCTCAGTCATCGCTTACGTTTCTTTGGTTCTGAAGTCGAAATTCAAACCGGATGTAATGCGACAATACTAAAACGAACAATTCCGGACTTATTTCCGGGATTAGTTTTGTTTACTAATTCACAGGAAAACATCGTTTTTTTAATATTTTACCTTTAATAGTGTAAGAATATTAATGAAAATAGTTGCACTTGCTTTATTTAGCAAGAAATCATTTTAAATTGACGATTTAGTGTCAAATCTGCGGAAGAGAATTTCAGGCATGCGTATCATAGTAAACAAAGCACGTGTGTTAGTAGTGAAAAAAATCTTTTATCTACGTAAATTAAATCAAGTTTTAATTTAATTTTAAATCATTATTGACAATTGTCTTAGCTGAAAAGTAATTAAATAATGAAGACAGTTGGTATAGAATTTTAATTTCTTTATAATATTAGTTCAGAGCTTGTGATTAATAGCCAGGTGTGAACTAAAAACACAGGTAAAGAGATTAGCGATCATTAGCCAATAGCTCCCCGAGGCATTAATATAGTTATTAGGAGGGCCCTCAGGATTATAACACTTTACTGGAGTGGCAGTTTAATTACATAAAATCGATAACAAAACAAAAATATGTTTAAAATGGCGATTTGAAACTCAATCTCAACGAAATGACCGAAATTATTTTTGTTGAAAAATAAAATTTGACCTAAATCCCAATAAATGATATAGGACTTTTGAGTTTCCGAATCGGTCATGTCTGGCATATATGACCGTTTCCGGACCCTTGTATGTAACAATTACTTCTAGAAAAGACGACTTACCAAAACATCTGTCCCCAGCCGTAGCGGACTAGGTTTAGAACCTAAATAGACAGTCATTGTCACTCTCTTTCCTTCCCGATCCTGACTTTCTGATAATAACATTTCTGGAATGGAAAGATGAAATAATAATACACCTTAACTGGTGAAAGTGACTTTCTTTTGTGCAGAAGACTCTTTAGATCAGTATTACTTGACATTCTAATAATCAGATTTACCGGTACTTGTTTTTATTGTTTGTTCAGTGTTTTTTGCCACTTTCAGCATTTTTTGGTACATCAAACATCAAGCATAAAAAAATAAAGATGCTTTTTTTAAAACTTTTTTTATACAAAATAAAGCACAGCAAATAGTGAGAAAGAGATATTTGATGGACAAAAATACAAAATGATGGATGTACGAATGAAGGGACAATGTGAATGCAATCAGGTCCACTTTCCTAAGTTGGGGTATACCAAGACTATTTTGATGATCTATGTGATTTATGAATCACTATATTTGTCTGCAAACTTACTATATATAGCCATTCAGAGCAGTTATAAACAAACCTAAAGAAAAGTTTCAACATACCTGAACTCGGTTGTTCTTCAATATTAAGAGGCTTATCCAATGAAACACCATTTATTCAAACCTGATCTAAACTAAAGAAGGATCCAACATACCTAAACTAGGTAGTTCTTGAATAAAATGCCCAGCAAATGACACTTTTTTTTCCAACCTGATCTAAACTAAAGAAGGATACAACATACCTAAACTAGGTAGTTCTTGAATAAAATGCCCAGCAAATGACACTATTTTTTCCAACCTGATCTAAACTAAAGAAAGGATTCCACATACCTAAACTTGGCTGCTCTTCAATACTATGAGGTCTATCCATTGAAACACTATTTTTCCTAGAGTGAGCAATTAAGGCAGGGTTCAACATACCTAAACTAGGCTGTTCTTGAACACTAATAGATCTTTCCAATGAATCACTATTTGTCCGTGAGTGAACTATTAAGGAAGACTGAGACGAGTTTAGTCCTCGCGACCCCACCATCATACGCTGGAGTCTATCATTGTCAGCTTTTAAGGCACTCATTTCATTTTTCATTTTAGTCATTGTCTCTCTGAGTTGTTCTAACTGATGTGCCGAGGACAAAGCCTCTAAACGAGTGTCTGTTAGTTTCATATCTTTATCACGAAGTTGCTTCCGTAAATCTAATACTGTTGATACATCTTCAGCTTCATAAATTCTGGAAACAGAAAGAAATGGATATTTTAATTCTATAACATTGTTTGATAAAAAAAACCACAAGGTTATACGTCAATTATCTTATAGCATTTTTCGGCACAAAACACATAATTGATGAATTTTCCAGTGACCTCTGTCTCAGTTGCATGACCTAACAGACTTGGTTCATATCTGTCATTTTTTTTCATTAAATTGTAAGGTTTTAAACTAGACCATTAGTTTTCTCGTATTTATTGTTTCACATTTTAACACGTCTGGTCCTTTCATGGCTGACTTATGGGTTTTTTCTCATTATTGAAGGCTGTATGGTTGCCTATAACTGTTTTTTATCTATTTTATTTGAATGTGAGTGGATAGTTGTCTCATTGGCAATCATACCACATTTCTGTACTTTTATATTGTTACTAGAATCGATATTAAGGATTTTGAAGTTCTGACTTTAAAGTCCTTGAAAGTACTTTTTTGTTTCTAGGGTTTTTTGTCCAAACCCAATTTACTGTGCTAGTGCCCTTGTGTATCACAACTTTATGAGTGACATAAAAGATGTTTTTCACTGATTAATACATGGAAAAGTTACTGGATTTGTTGCAAGTCTTGTTTTGAGTTGAAGCTTAACAATACTACTGAAAGGTAATATATATGCATAGCCAATGAAAGTCATCTTCCTATATTTCATTTATTTTCAATATTGATACAAAAAACCTATAAATGTAACAATGTTTATTTTTCACGTTTGATTTATTGTTTCCACTTTACATAATGTAACCTGATTTCCAAATAATTGGCATTAAATTGTATTTCTCTTGGACAATCAATTTTATTTCTATTTTGACATGTGATTCTATTTTAGTTTCTTTATCAGATTCCTGGTCTAAAAATACTTTACAAATATTCATTAAATCGTAACAAAGTAGTATAAGTTTCATCAGATAATTTATAATCAAGTTTTTTGTGCTTATATTTGATCTGTACAAATGGCATTAATGTATTTCTAATTACAAAATAAATGATGTTCTAATTGAATTATAAATGGTAGTTACAAATTATATGTTAGAAAATGATCTACAAAAGATGATATCCAGAATGTCAAAATATTCAGCTAGTCAATTACGGTTGAGAAAATTCTAAGAAATGTTAATAGAAACTTAGTGCTTGACACAGAATTGCGCAGATCAAGAACCTTAACTATGGTATATTTTTTCTGTTTTGACTTTTTGCTGTTGGCGGAATTGTGCATGTGTGGAAAATCGGAGGAAGAAGATTCAAAAACAATCTCTTCAAATCAATGAATCAATTCACAAATGTTAATAACAGTAACTGTAGCATTGACAAAAACCTATTTCATTTGACACTGAAAATGAATCCATTTTATTGCATTATTTTTCTAGATGTCTTTTAGTTATGCTGTCTCATTGATGTGTTTCCCAATGGCATTTTCAGCCTCTCTTTCACATTGTTTTTAATTTGTAGTAGAAGTGCTTTACAATACTTACGCTCCTGATGAATGTGAACCTTTAATAAAACTTGGACCATTTGGCATGTGGACCTGTAATAATGGAGAATTAGGGGCCGAAGCATTGGACCGTAGACTTCCCATATCCATCTCACAATCAGACATAGAACCATTCCTGTTCTTCTTCTTGGCAAAAGCCTTACTAAAAGAACTTCTTAGCTGCAAAATAATATATATATATATATATATATATATTGCATTATCATTAAAAAAATGACCTACTAGTAATCTTTTCAGACATAATATTACACAAAAAAAATCCTGAACAACATCAATACCAGCAAGATTTATTTGGCTTGTTTCGTGTGATGTAAAAAATATGCAACAAAATGTTTTTGCTTTGTTATTAAAGTTTTACAATTAGAAAATATCTGTTTTAGCTCTAAAATGTTGATATGTAACAAAAACTTACAGTTTCGTTATTGAACTAACAATTTTGAAATAGATGTTTTTAAGATTTGTTTGCAGAAGAAAAAGTTTTTATTTATTGGTAATGTTATCACAGTTCTGCCCATAAGAGATTATTAAATGTTATCAAAAACAAGTAAGTGTTGGTAAGAAATACTGTGAATTAATTTAACTGTGTTTTTACTCAGTACTTTCTAATGGAATTTGCCATTTCAGTATCTAAAGCATTGTGGGTAATATTTTCAAAAGTGTACATCAAAGTTTTGTGGAAAGGTTTAACTTTCTAAAACACAAATTTTACCAAAGACAACATAAATTTTATTCAGGGATTTAAACATAATAAAATTGCCCACAGTCCTTACAATTTTTAAAATGGTTTATTGTTTTTGAACATTTTGACTTACCCATCCCTTCTTTTTCTTCTTTCCCTTCCCAGCATCTCCGTCTGTCGCTGCTGACTGTTGACTCGTCATACTACAGGCACTTGATAAACTGTTAATACTGGACACACTATCAGAGGACATCTGACGCGTAATCCGAGCCTCTGCAAAATTCAAACTTAAATGTCAAAAATAATTCAAATTAGGTAACAAGCTGCAATAATCAAAATGGCTAGAACATTATAAATAATTTTCTGATGTTTAAAAGTTACAAACAGAATTTTAATATCATTAATTTTTACTACCACAAGAGCTTTAAATCCATTTTTCAGATATTCAACAGAAAATCAAATATCATAAAAGAAAAAAAAAATCCGTTTAATGTCGACTCTCATTTCAAGTACCATTATAGTAATTAAACACCGAGATGAAATTCATAAAGAAAATTATTGACTAAATTTTTTTTCTCTCTCATAATATAAACGTATGAAAATGGCATGACATTGATTAAATTATAAATGTTAAAACAGTAACTTTACAATTGTTTGAACTATTCTGTTTTAAAAGAGTTTGTCCACAAAAGGTTGAATTTGTAAGTTTGCTTATGTGTACCATGTAATTAATAACAATTGATTGTGATGATATGCATAGGATCCAAGAAGGGGGAGAGTAAAAAATTTCATAAACATGATAAATAAATGCATGCTAAAACAATCTTTTTATAAGAAATTGTAACAAATATCAAAAATACACAAGCACACACACAATCCAAAATATAGGGAAACTTTCCAGAAAATTATGGTCAACAAATCAAAAACTTTGTTATCCAAAGAAAAAAATCCCAACTTTGCAGTGAAAATATTAGTTAAAATGTCATGTAAATAGAATGTAGAAATTGTTTTTTTCTGTTTTTGCACACCAAAGACAAACAATAAAAATAGTCGATATGACAAAGTTAATGTGGTATTGATTGCCATTGAGACAACTATCCACCAAAGTCCAAATGTCAAAATGTGAAACATTTTAAAATAGAAAACCAATGGGCTAAAATAATTTCAATAATCTTATTTCTATCACAAATTGAGAATTTAATTTTTCAAATTATTTGGAAACAATTTTGTTTAGTGTTTTTTTAGTAAGTAAAAAATGATTCTATAACATTCAACAAGGGAGACAACTGACTACATGGAAGCTGGTTCCTGGCAGGGTTAGGTGTGACTGGGTACTAAGACTACATGCAGTGATTGATTAGTAAGAATTGTCCATGTTATATTACCAGCAGGCATCGGCAGGGTATGAAACGCCCTACCTCCTTGGTGATGTTGGTGATGGTGGTGGTGTTGGTGTGGTTGATGGTTCGGAGAGCTATGTATATCGACTTTAGCGACCATACCAGGGGATGTATGGCGACGTCCTACATTGGGACTGATTATTGGGTCCGGTATGTTAAACCCACTCTGTCTTTTCAACGATTCTATTGTTGTCCGTAGTTCATTGAGTTCAGAGTCCTGTAAAAAAGAAAAAGAAAAAACATTAATTATTTTTTTAGCACCTTAAGGAATTCTGAAAATTGTATACCACAGCTAAATGATTATACAGCGATGTGAGGTAAACAAAGAGACAGCAACCCAACTAAGACAAACACGAAGACATTTAAGGTCAACACTACTAAGTCTTTAATATTAGCAAGGTGTTAACACAACAGGTCAAGCTTTGAATCACCAATAGTCCAAATAGAGTAATGAACAAACTTATAACTCAGAGACCATTAAAATCCAACTATCTACACCATAATCTTCAGATATTTGTCACCAATTAAGTTTACCAGGTCAGAGGCGGATTTAGAGGGGCCCCCCGTTTCTGAGAAAAAATTTGTTGCTTATATAGGGAATCACTGAAGCATGACCTGAGCGGGCCCCCACATGTGAAAATTTTAGGATCCACCAGTTCAAGTAATCACTTATGAAACAAGTGTACAAGATTTCACTGTACAAGTCACAGATTAACAAATATTCATTTCACATGGATAATGTCTTGTATGAAATATAATATTCTTATAATCACTACATCAAACAAAATAGCAAAATGTCATTCAAATTACATCTTTGTACCTCATTACAAAAACACAGGTTTATAGAAAGTTTTGTTAAATATTTTTATGCCTTTTCATAAACTTATGGATCCAGTTGTTATTCCACAATAATCTTCAATTTGAGGGAAACTTAAGGATCCAAAGATGTTATTCCACAATAATCTTTAATCTGAGGGAAACTTGGAACAGTTCCTGTTGATCAGAATTACATGACCTACACTTGGTAAATATCAAGGGGATGCCAAGAGAAATTAACTACCGAATTTAAAGAGAAAATTAATGTAGAATATTTGGCAAGTGTCTTTACATTAAACATCTGATGATTTTATACAAGGATCTTCACTTGGGATAACATTCTTAATATCAACTGCCAATATACACACATAAATATTCTGACTAGTTCTAAAAACATGCTTGTAAATTATCAACATCTCTAGAAACTAAATTCCACCTAAAACCAACACTTTAGTTGTTTATTTTTAATTATCTTACTGATATTTTCTATCAACAACAGAAGCTTTGAAGCTAGATACAACATTTTCTTTTCTTATGTAGATTATAGTTGGTGAAATTTGAAGTTTATGGAAAAATACTGAATATGAACAAATCACATCAAAGGGGAGTAACTCTTACTAAATTGAAATTACAAAAATCAAGACTAACTTCATTAGAGCATTTATCTAAATAACTTTTAAGATGTTTATCAACTTTCTTGGAAAAGTTTAAATTAAATACAGTTATTTCAAGTAATATTCTGATGTGACTTGCAATTTATGTGATGTCCTCTGTTTAAATCTAGGGTAAAGTTATTTGAAATTTTTTTTTCTTTCAATATTTATAAATTTCTTTACAGGGGTTCAACTTTGTTTTACATAATGAAAGGTCCAGAACCATTTGAATTTTAAGTGAAAAATTGGTACTCCAAAAGAAATCAACAGTCTTGCATAAAGCATCACTGTAAAAAGACAGGCCAAAATCCTTGGACCCCCACTTATTTATAACCCCTGCTTTAACAGCTCCTTGAATGAACATGGAACTGAAGTTGGTCTCAATAGATACCCATTGGCAAGCATCATACAATATCCCCCCTTTTTCATATTGAACTGACCAAGTGCATGCAAACTTGTTATCACAAACAGTAACAATTAACATTCCTAAGAGCCCACTGGATGTAAACATTTCATAGTGAGGAAATACAACTCTCTCTCTATTATATTCCCCTGTGTATGGATTCCATTATCTATTTCATTCATACAGCAAACATATATAAATGCCATCCATTGCATGTTGAGCAATCAAATATTGTAAGAAATAATCAATTATTCCCATTCCAGAAAACAATATGGAAATTCAATGTTTTCAGATGAAACTGAAATGAGTCCGGTACATCTATTTTTTGATGAGTTTCAAAACGAAAATTGGTAACCAAAACTAACAATGACTAATTTCGGAAAATTTTAAGCGAAAAAAAGCCATGTGAAAACAGGAGGGCAAGGTAGAGAACTCTGTAATCGAAGGAGTCAGGAAGCTTGGGGCACACTCACTCTGAAAACAGGAGGGCAAGGTAGAGAACTCTGTAATGGAAGGAGTCAGGAAGCTTGGGGCACACTCACTCTGAAAGGCTAGATACAAAGACCTGGGGCACAATTGTGTATGAACCCAACTTATAGAATATAGATTACAAAAGATATTTTACCCTCTGTTCAGACAGACAGTATGGTTTAAGCTCTCCAAAGTAAACATGACCTGCAGACAAAACAATCTCAATACTCAATTTCATTATATACTTAAACATTTCATGTCGGGTCCAGTGTTTATTTTCTTTGATAATAAAGTACAAATACAAAACAGTTGGGGAAAGAATGGTTGATTAATACAGTCAATGTGCTGTTAGGTACTCAAGTTCTTGCTACATGTCTGTAGGTACTTTAGACATAATAATGACTTAAAGATGAAGAACAGCAATAAAAATTAAGTTCCTTTTACATTGGTTTTATCTTTGGTCTTTACAATACACTAGTAAAGACCTAAATATTCACATTATTTCATCAGTTTTATCTCATTTTTCAACAGAACAATCATTTTTAAAACATAATGAAATTGTTCCACATTTTTGACACTTTTGCTAACAATAGTTTTAAAATATTACAGCCTGGAGATCTGTATGGTATTATAGTTTATACCTGGCCTTCAAATCATAAAACTTTCAAGTCAGTTTTTGTTCTCATACTCTAAAATCAACCAATCAAAATGCTGAATTTCACAGGGGTTTCCCGTACAGAAATTGCTAACAAAAGCACATAAGTTTCACATGTGAAGCACATGAGATGCAAGTAAGAATTGTATGCAAATCAGGTTGCTCATATGTGCAGTTTGGTAGTTCATATGTGCCCACAAAAATCTAACATAATGCTCACATGTGCAATTCAAACCTCAGGTGAGCTTTTATCATCCATGTTAGTTTTATGTTAGTTTTGTACTTTGAAAAGTTTTTCCATTCTTCTAACCATTCAAAACTAACCTACATCATTGCTCATATGAGCTTTTTCAAAATGACATGCCCAGTCATGTACTTCCTGTAAATTCAAATTCATGAAAAGCATGCAATAAATGGAGGCAGATGGATATGGAAAATGTTAAGTCCTATATTGTGCTATTTGAAGAAAGGCATTGTTGAAATCTGATAAAACCAGTGTGGCTGTGGTTAATTATTTGTAAGTTATCATTTCTATTTCATTATTTTCATTTTTGTGTCAGATTTTGCAATATATTACAATTTTAAGTCCTTTATGGGAATATATATACAGGTAACTTGCTTCAAAATAAGTACTACATGTATAAAGATTTTTCCTTTTAAAACTTTTTGAAATACAGTTAGACTTATTAATCAAAGACATTCATTGTGTACTAAACTTGCAAGTCCCTCTATTAGTTTTATAGTAATGTTATGTTTTTAGTCATGATCATGATTATTGTTTAAATAAAAAAAAAAAAAAATGAAATAAAAATCATAATAAACTGACAATAATTAAAGAATATATAACTCTTTTAACATGATGTATCAGTTATTTTATTTTCAACTGAATTATTTAAGATTTTCCTTTAAATTTGAAAAATATTCCTTTTTTAAAGCAGCCATTTTGTTTTGGTCAACTATAATATTCACGTGTGCAACATGTGAGCAACTGCTCATATGAGCAATCTAATAAAATGCACATGTGAAACAAAAGCTCATATGAGCAGTTGCACGTGAGGTTTTTAACATGCAAATTAGGTTAGTTTCTTATGTGCAATTTTTTTGCTCACAAAATGCTCACCTAATTTGCATGTTAAAAAACTCGTGTGCAATCATGTTAGTTTCTAACGTGAGCATCTTATGTGCAACATGTTAGCACTTTTTGGTAAGGGTTCATTATCTTTCATGTTGACTGGTACTTTCCACGTTTCTAGGTGGTACTTTCAATTTATTCCATGAATATCTTATATAAAAATTACTACATTTAGGCGGTACTTGTCAATAGCATAGGAGGGTAAAAGTATCGGGTACCACCTCCTAATGAATGGCCTGATTTCATGTTTCAAGCAGGAATTTTGTGCTCCAAGCACTGAGCAAAGTTTCATGTTTTATAGACCGTCTCAGGAAAAAGTGAAAAAACAAGAATGACTGGAGAACTGACACATTACCATGTTTTATAAACAATCTCTGGAGAAGGGGAAAAACCAAAAAACATGTTACATATTTATGACAAAGCCTTACCTTGCAGAAGACTGATCAAAATTCCAGAAAATTATAAAGAATACATTCCACATAAAATAAAAGTACAAATTCTTACACAAAATTGGAAAGCGTCCTCAAATTCCCTCGTCAGATCTGTGAGTCAAATATTCAAATTCACTATTTGTTGATTATAGAGTGTTGAATTAATATTATAAAAACATATGGACACGTTAAAACAATATCTCCAACTGTAAATATTATGAGCTAGACTGAGCTCCCCATCTTGTAAAACCATTCCATTTTGTCTGGTCGACTGCCAATAATAATGCATGGCATTTCAACTAAACAAACATTCAGATACCTGATCAACACTTAATGGAAACTCGTTAGTCAGATTAACTGATACAGTCATAATTACTCAATACAATTTTAAGTGTTTTTAAGTAATTACAAATTAACAATATTTCACATCTGGTCAAACGCACCTGCTTCAAAAATAAGGAGAATTTAATTTTATCAAGATTTTTGAAAATAGAAAAATTTAATTGATTTGCACTTAATGTAATTTCTTCATCAACAGCCAACTTGCAAATTTATTGTTTTTAATTATTTGCAAATTTCAAATTTCTTACATACCATTTAATGCACCTGTTTTTTTACGAAAAGCTAATTTGAATAATTTGAATAATTTATTCGACCTACACTTAATGCAATTAAAATTGGCAGTTTGATGGTTAGTGTTTTTTTAATTAATTGCAAATTAACAATGTCCATGTCAGGCTGGAGCACATGTTTCATTAAAGATTGATGTGATTTTGTTTTCATTAAAATTCCTCAACTCCCAAAAATGTACCCTTCATGAAAATTTTAACAAATTCAAATTTTAAAGAAAATTATTTGACAACATTTTAAAACTGTTTCTACTTGGTGTTGAATGCCTTCCCAGAGTCCTAAATAGGAAAACAAAGACCTCATTCTTACTCATAATTAACAGATGCAGGTAAAAGTTGTTTATTTTTTTTTACATGAATTAATGATTTATGGTATACACATCTGGTTCAAGCACCTGTTTGGACAGAAAAACTTCCATGTTTTATGAGATTTTTTTAATTTATATCAATTTTTATCAATAGATTTCATAATAATTCAGATAGTACAAGTTTACTTTGATTTATGAAACAAATTATGTCTAGATAATCTGATAATCCATAGTAACATAGCAAACAGGGGAGATAAATCTGGCTCTAAAATCACTAGGGAAAATGAAGAAATATCTAAAAAACTTGGCCTCAATAATATAAAGACTGTATCATCTTTATAATAGTTACTAAAAAATTAGTAGTAGAAAATATTTTACAATAATTTTTTTGAAAGTGGCAGGACAGCTGGAACAGTTGAGTTCTGTAAGGATAAAAATATTTGCACTATTTTGGAAGTAAAAGCAGAATCATGCTGAAATAACAGTTATAAAACCAAACAATCAAATTTGGATATATCATTAAATGTAGCATATAAAAATGATAATCATGGTAGAATTCAATGCCATTATTAAAATAAAAAATGCATCTGAAATTTATTAAACTCAGTCTCCACAATAAAATACCCCAACAAGTGCCAAAATATACGTAAAAATTTTGGAATGAACATCAATACTTTAGTATGTTGAACATTTATTTATTCGGAAAAGAATACATCATTAACAGGTATATTTTAAAATGCATGTAATACTTTACCATTTTCAAAACATCCATATGTAATTTTGCAGAAAAATATCCACTTTTGCACATTTTGAAATCCACAAATAAAAAATTCGAAAAAACAAAATTTGGATGTTTTCATATATAACTTTACTATATAAAAACTTTCTGTATAATACAAGAAATAACATGGGGAAGTCTTGCACTACAAGAATTTGCTCATAAGACAAACAATTCATGCAGTTTTATCCTGAGAATGACAAGCTACCATAGTTATTCAGGGAGTAGTGATGTCATCTATGTAACGAACAAAGGAAACTAATTAATTTTCATTGTCTATCGCCATCTAAACTTCATATAGAAGTAATCAGAACATTTGTCAAGTCTCATGTACTTTTAATTAAATCTCCATCAACATTTTTTCACCTTTCTGTTTTTAGAATGTCAATCAAAGCACTGAAAGTACTGTTAGAAGCATTAAATATCTGACAATTGGTATGTTTTTTGCATGAGTAGCAAGGCGATAAGACCTAAAGGGAGGATAAGCAAATCAAAATAAACAATGGAGAAACAAAACAAAGAAAATAAATTTCAAAGATAAGATCTTTTTAGATTTACAGTTTGTAGATACAAAATTATTTTTTTCAAATACAGAGTGATACATAGTTAAAAGGACTCACAATATTCCAAAGTCGATTCAGTTGTCAATCAGAAGAAATCCTCCATTTTTTTATTCCAGATTTAAATGAAACATGAATAAAATAACCTGAGTTATTGAGTATGGATGTGGAGATGAATAAACTAATAGTACAGACAGACAATGATAAACCTAATGCCCTCTCTGGGGCACAAAAATGGTGAATTTCCAATAATAATTAAATATGTGGAAACCTAACCAGAAAACATGTCAAAAAGGTTAAACAAATCATTAAGATCTCTTTCAAGACCGGTCTTAGAACTGAAATGCTATCACACACAAATTTTTCAGCCTTTAATAATAATTTGTATCACAATATGTTTTAACAAATATTAGACAACTGACTTATGCATAAATAGTACCATATTGATGAAAACAAAACTTAAGAAAGCTGGCTTGTCATGTTTTGGATTTTTTGTCAGATTTTCGGAATCCTCTGGTTTTATCCATTTGAATGCCTTGAAAAAATTTGCCCGGTGACCCCCATTTTTCTTTTTGTGAATCTTTTACATGTATAATGATAAGCCATCTGTAAAAGTCTTATAAAATTTTAATTATTTTTTAATAGTTTTTGAGAACTTAAACTTGTCAATGATAAAGCTATGAAAAGTCAAGAGAGAATATTTTCCCGCCAAAATTTCAATGGCTAATATCTCGAAAACAAGCACGGTGACCTATATATTTTTTTTGCTCTTTGGATTCCTTTATTAATTCCCTATCAATATAAACTAGTGTTTTGAAAAGTTAATTACTTTGAAACCGATAAGCGAACTCCCTTAAAAAGACACTAGGGTAATAAAAATAGATAGTCTAACAAGATGTCAGGCTTGATTGATTGGACAATGATCTATTCCATGAGGAGACTATCCAATCCAATCCATTCCAAGAGAAGGCTATCCAATCCAATCCATTCCAGGCACCAGGAGAGCTCCATTGGGAATAAGTATTATTTAGTTGTGATAAAAATATGTTTCTACTGAGAATTATGGTATTTGTTTTCTTATCTTGAGGTACTTAATACTGATTACAATACCTACCATCAAGTCAAAGTAGCACTTAAACTAAACCTTTCCATTTACAAGAGTTTATAAAAGTTATCACCCAGTCACACGTTTTTTTTGTGTTTTTATTTTTTACATCTTTCAAAATCTGAAGGTTACGAGTTTTATCTTAATATATTAAACATACAAAAACATTTTCATCAATAGTTGAAAGCTAATTACTCAGCTTTAAGTATAAAACAATTTCAAAACATTTCAATATTCAAACAGAGAACTAAACACAAAGTGCTTTTTTCCCAGGAAGGATAACTCTTGCAAACAAGCAACAAAAGGGAAGTTGAACTTTTGAAAAACATAAAAAACTTGTAACCAATCTTTTTTTTTAATGTTGTACAGATATATGACAAGCACAAACAAATACAGCATCTGAATATACTGTTAAGATGTTAATATTCCTATAGACCACAAAAAGGATTGTTATGAAACTATTTGTAATCTAAACTTATCCTGAACTTTGTATAAAGCTACAAAACATAAACACTTCAAAATTCTGTACTAGAAATGGATAGAGATCAAGATTAACACCCAGATTTCTGAAGTGTGTAATATCATAAACATAATGGTCACAACTTAAGGTGGTACCCAACACTTTAACTAAAATTAATTTGGCTTGTTTAATTTTCTTAAAATTTTGACAAAGTATTAACTTTGACCCTTTAACAAAAATGTAAATTGTTCAAAAAATTTGAACCAACCGTTTTATCAGAAAAATTACACTGGTTGCATATAGCAGTTTGATAAACACTTATTTTGATCATTGGGAAGCTTAATATTTTCTTAACAACACAACATAATTAAAACGTTTAGCTGATTTTACAGAGTTATCTCCCTGTAGTGTTAGGTACCACCTTAATAATAAACATTCAATACCATTCTGATACAAATCAAGATTCACATCATTCTGTTTCTGCTTTGATTTATGGAGAGATATTAAAAGTAATAAGAGTTTTGTAGTACTTCAAAAATATTAGGAAGGAGACATATATCTTATCATAGACTTCACCAAGGTCTGTCTGGTAATTAAACTGCATATTGTGGAATGAATGAGAGCTTTGACAAAACAGATATCTGCTTCTAAATAAATACATGCATATGTTGTGATGTTTCTACTATTGTTTAAGAAAAGGGTCAAGGTTTGGTGCCATTAAAAAGCTTAATCCCGCTGCAAATGTTCGCACCTGTCCAAAGTGACAGGAATCTGATGTACAGTAATTGTCCTCTGTTTTGTAGTTCATACATGTTTCTCGTTTTTATATAGATTAGACTGTTGGTTTCCCCCCGTTTAAATGGTTTTACACTAGTATTTTTTTGGGCCCTTTATAGCTTCCTATTTGATGTAAGCAAAGGCTCCATGTTGAAGGCCGTACCTTGACCTATAATGGTTTACTTTTTATAAATTGTTACTTGGATGGAGAGTTGCTTCATTGGCACTCATACCACATCTTCCTTTATCTATCGTATATATCATTCAAATTTCACGGATGAGTTTACTTCAGATGAAAGTGCTTGCAGACACACCAAATTCATAAAATGTTATTTTCATGACTAAAATACTTTTTTTTAGATAAAGTATCAACGATGAAATTCAAGATTTCTTTCTACTATTACACCTGGTTAAATTCTATACCTGCATGAAAGATAACAGTCTGACACCTGGCATTTTCTTTTTTAAATGTATAAAGATCAAGATGAAGATTGTTATCAAAGCAAATGACAAATATCTGTATGAAAGTGATGATGTTAAAATCAATAAAATGACAAATCTTACCACCAAGATGCATCAACCAAAACATTGAAACCAGCAATTCCAAATATTGTATCTCCTTCATCAAAAATAAGATATAATAATGAAGCTATGATGTAATCAATGCATCCGGTTTTATTTTCGATGATATAAACCAAATCATGAAGTGTACAAGGCATGATGCCAACATGTCATGTTTCTTTAACTTTTTTAAAGGAGAGCTTGTAAAATTCAATTTAAAACTTTTACAACATGCTAATTTCCAGAAAATATTTAAAAATAACTCACCTTTTGATTGGAGGTTGACGTCAGATGTTGAAGCCTGTGGGTCATGTTGGAAAGACTCTGTTCAAATGCTGCCACGACATGGGCCTGTAAAATAAAGGGGGATAAAGTTATTCAACAGTCTGTTAACTGAATCGTAGCTAATGTCCATACGCCTTAATTTTAGGTGCAGAATTACTACAAAATGTAAATGACTTAAGTGACGATTACATGTTCACATGTCTATAAATACTCACACACTAAATTATTATCTATCTGTAAGTTTGTAGGTTTACATGCAGAATCAATGTCACTGAAATGTTTAATAGTTCCCAGAAGTCACAGAAACACAACTTAATATTACATAACCTAATTCTAGTGACGCCATGTTAAAGATTTATCCTGACATTGATCTTATTTAGCGTACTGATATCAGAAAAAAATTGTTGAAAAAAGATCAGGAAACGTTTTTACAAATGGAAATTATGGATGTATTCATACAGCTATCTTCAACTTGGATTGGAATATTCAGTAGGATTATGCCATAAATTGACATCAATATTTGATGACGGTACTAAGAGACTTTTATGGTATATTTTATATTTTGACCTTTGGAAGCCATTTCAGGGTCATTTATTTGAATACAGAATCAACCATACTGAATTCTCAATAGAACTTATACAGTTTGGTGTTATTGATTCCTTACAATGGATGATATTTTAATATGATTGATAACTTATTGTTTGATTTGTGTCCAGAGTGGCATATCATTTAAATAAGAAATAACTTCAATAGTAAGCAAAAAATTTCTGAATGATCAGCAAAATTTCAATCTGTAAAAAAATTAGTAGCAAACAAGAAAATGATACATGAATCGAGGTCACAGTGAGTCATGTCCATAGTTTTAATGGATATAAAATATTTGTATTTTTAAAAAGGTAATTAATTGATAAATTCCTTTAGGGAACTTGGGATTTTAAAGAATTTCCAATGTTAAATAATACAAGTAAATTGTTCAAATGATATATTTGAAATATCCCAGGAGCATCCTCTTGTATTGTGCCACATTTTAGTTTATGACTCTTACTGTCTACCATAGAATGGATGACAGATGTTAGCAAATCAAAAGGGCTGTTACATGTCAAACTTTGCACAATGTCACCTAACTTTGAAAATAGTGTCCTCTGTGAAATGTGCCTTCAAGTCTGAGTGACCTTTACACATTCTTATTTTCTGTTTCATTGTACTTAAAATGGAAAGCACATTTGAAATGTCATTTCACATATATTTATGACTAATTTGCAAAATAAAAGATCAAATTGGTACCAGTTCTAAATCTACTCTTTACAATAGCATGCTTCATGTAATCATAAACATGATGATTTACATACAAAGGGAGCTAACTCTAGCTGAAATAGTTCACAACTGATAAAGATCTTGCTTTTTATTATAAAACCAGGTGCTCCGCAGGGCGCAGCTTTATACGACCGCAGAGGTCGAACCCTGAACAGTTGGGGCAAGTATGGACAAAACATTCAAGCATGATACAGCTCTGAATTTGGATTGTGATCAAATTTTTGACATTACATGGTTTTTTTTTACACAAAACAAATGCCAAGATTTTACAAATCAATTAAAGATTTCTTCTTCAAACTTTTTAAATCTAAAATTAAATAGTTGACACAGCATAGGTTTCTGACACAGAATGAATGTGGTCTAATGAACTTAAAAGGTTTTTTTTGCCTTTGAGCAAATCACTATGCTGTTGAATATTAATCCTCTCAAAAAAATGTTTGAAGAAATTTTCTTTTTATTTATGAAATCTGAAATGAGAAAAATTTAACCCCCCCCCTTTTTTTTCACATCCCCGTTTCCCTTTTTCAAAACTGATATCAATTCAAATTTCTAATGGAGTTTGCAACAATAACTACTCATTTAAATACATCATAAAATATTAAGATGTAAAAAAACTGCTTGTTATCACTGAATGGTAAAGATTATTTAAATTTATCAGTTGGTAGTAAAAAGTGTATATACATTGTATATTGTATATAACAAAGATTTAAGTTGATTCTGGACAAAGAAAGATAACTCCAATTAAAAAAAATTCTTGCTATTGCACAAATAGGATATTTCTTGCTTACTATTCTGGACAAAGAAAGATAACTCTAATTAAAAAAAAATTTGCTATTTCACAATATTGTGCAATTAGATATTTCTTGCCATTGCACAATACTGTGCAATTGAAAAGACTTGCTATTGCACAATACTTAATATAATAATTTTAGATCCTGATTTGGACCAACTTGAAAACTGGGCCCATAATCAAAAATCTAAGTACATGTTTAGATTCAGCATATCAAAGAGGCCCAAGAATTCAATTTTTGTTAAAATCAAACTTAGTTTAATTTTGGACCCTTTGGACTTTAATGTAGAATTTGAAATTTGAAAACAGGACCAAAAATGAAGAATCTACATACACAGTTAGATTTGGCATATCAAAGAACCCCAAGGATTCAATTTTTGATGAAATCAAACAAAGTTTAATTTTGCACCCTTTGGACCTTAATGTAGACCAATTTGAAAACTGGACCAAAAAAACTTCAATAATCAAGAATCTAAGTACATTTTTAGATTCAACATATCAAAGAACCCAACCGATTCATTTTTTGTCAAAATCAAACTAAGTTTAATTTTGGACCCTTTGGACCTTAATGTAGACCAATTTGAAAACGGGACCAAAAGTTGAGAATCTACATATACAGTTAGATTCGGCATATCAAAGAACCCCAATTATTCAATTTTGATGAAATCAAACAAAGTTTAATTTTGGACCCTTTGGGCCCCTTTTTCCTAAACTGTTGGGACCAAAACTCCCAAAATCAATACCAACCTTCCTTTTATGGTCATAAGCCTTGTGTTTAAATTTCATAGATTTGTATTTACTTATACTAACATTATAGTGCGAAAACCAAGAAAAATGCTTATTTGGGTCCCTTTTTGGCCCCTAATTCCTAATCTGTTGGGTCCTAAACTCCCAAAATAAATACCAACCTTCCTTTTGTGGTCATAAACATTGTGTTTAAATTTCATAGATTTCCATTTACTTAACCTAAGGTTATTGTGCAAAAACCAAGACAAATGCTTATTTGGGCCCTTTATTGGCCCCTTATTCCTAAACTATTGAAACCAAAACTCCCAAAATCAATCCCAATCTTTCTTTTGTGGTCATAAACCTTGTGTCAAAATTTCATAGATTTCTATTAACTTAAACTAAAGTTATGGTGCGAAAACCAAGAAAATGCTTATTTGGGCCCTTTTTGGCCCCTTATTCCTAAAATGTTGGGACCAAAACTCCCAAAATCAATACCAACCTTCCTTTTATGGTCATAAACCTTGTGTTAAAATTTCATAGATTTCTATTCACTTTTACTAAAGTTAGAGTGCGAAAACTAAAAGTATTCGGACGCCGGACGACGACGACGACGACGACGACGACGCAGACGCCAACGTGATAGCAATATACGACGAAAATTTTTCCAAAATTTGCGGTCGTATAAAAAATATTTTTGTAATCAGAAGTGTGGCATAAAAGAAACATTTTTTTTTACAAATGAGGGCAATATCTATTTATAGCTGGATTCAAAGCATAAAATTCAAGAATATCTTCATTTTTAACAGCACTTAACACACTCCCTGCTCCATCAATATACATTCTCTATCCAATTAAAAGCAAACTTGGAAAATCTTCCAACAATCTTATATTGACTCAATTATTGATACTTTCATTTAAATTGAACCCTGTAGGAGTATTAAATTTTCATAGATTTTCAATAATTCCAAATTTTGCATCCCTTAAAGACTGAACAAATTCCTGATCATATTGTCATCAACATCTCCCTCCCACCTAGAAAACATCTTCCCCATATCTTAAAAGCTGCATGTTCATAATCTCTCTCAGATTGTTATCTGAATGCCAGATAAAGTGCATATATTATTTCTTATGAATCATAAGCAACATTATTTACATATCCTCACTCAAGATAGGGATATATATCATATCAAGGAGTTCAAAGGTTGTTGGGTTCCATGAACCAGAAACTGACAAATATTCATCAAATTTTGACATTTCAATCAAATGTCTGGTGATATATGGTAGAAATTGTTGATATTAATATCAAATATTGTCTTATGAAGTCTGACTGACTACCAGTAATTCATTTTCAATTTTGTAAGCTCATTTTTAGATAATTCGCAATCAATGATTAAGTGGGAAAAAAGCTGAGAAAGTTATATCCATTTGAGCAAAAGAATATTGTAAACTAACTTATTTATAAAGTTTTAAAAAATAAATATTTGTGACCAAGTAAAATAGATCAAGTTACGCCTGTAATATTCATTCAGCAACCCCAAGACTCTCAATTGTTATAATTGTGAACTTTAAGGATAAGTTACAGATAAGTCGCTTATATAATTCAATTAAAAAATTAGCCTGTATTTAATCAGTTAATTGAAGTGTGTATTTCTCATTAAACTTACAGGTAATAAACACTGTACTGACAGTTTTACTGTGGATTGTTTGATACTGTCAATTAATGCACAATTAATGTGGAATAAAAGAAAGATTATGGTATGCTGTTTGGATAAAGGAACTATTAAAGTAATATAAAGTTCTGGAACTAAAACTCTCTTGGTAATGGGACATGTGAACCAGATCATGAATATGCAAGTGTCTAATTTCTGAGCAAACAAAAATGTGAAAAAAGACATATTTTAAATTTTCTTCCCTCTGGCATACAAATACAAATTTTGAACATTGTAATAAAATGATATGTTTCTTGTCCAAAGATGATTAACATATGATATCTATAGAATTTAAGAACTCTGATAATGATAATGGTTTTTAAATAACATGAGTAATTTTCTGTAATCAGAGAAAATAGTTGTCTGAGGATAAATGGACTTGTACATCAAGATAGACAACTATTTGATAAATAGCTCCAGCATCCAGGTAACTTAATTACTATGCACAAAGGTAATGACTATTTTTCAACAGATAGAATTGAATTAATAAATTTTGAAGGAAAAGGACAACTGATCAGGAGGACGAACCATCAGACCTTATAGATAACTGCAGGCGAAAAGTACACTAATTGCCAGGGTGCCACATGTGGAGCAGAAACTGCTTACACTTCCAGAGTTTTTGAATTCACTACTAGCGGAGTTCTAGTGGGGTTGGTGTTGGCCATCCAATTTTTCTATGTTGTGTTTTGCAATTATTGTTTTGCCTTTTTGTCTTTTTGATTTTTAACCACAGTGTTGTGTTTTTATCAGTATTAAACATGATTTCTAATTATCCCCTTGATAATCTCCTCCCTCTCCTTTTTATCCTCTTTAGAACATTTTGCTTAAAAATAACAGGCTGTCTTTAATCAACTCTTAAAAGCTTAAATCTGTCTTCATCTCATAAATTTTCTATTTTTCTTTGAACTGTCTTATTACAATTTTGAAATGCTTCATAGCCTTGGGATTTCTTGTCATTGTTACCCAAGCAAATGTTTTCATTCTATTTCCTGAACAATAGTTTTTACCAGATAATGACACACCATAGTTATTTTGAAATGTTTTTAACAAAAGACCAATATCACGTTACTATGCCATATGGTTTTACACATCTCTTTCAAATGCAAATCAGAATCTGAGCTCTGTCATTTTCTCTTGACAATATTAAACATTATTTTGATAAAACAATTGAAATAGATTCTGATATTTGTTTCGAAACAAACATCTGCTGATGAAGTCTCGGGCCGACAGAACTGTAAAAATAAATCATCAATACGTTTACCATAGAGTTCTATACTCACTGTTAATCTATTTACATACAAAATGAGGAAAACAGCGATATTGTATTAACTTAAATCATCGCCAATAATTATCCCTAATGATATTTGCATTCAGTATGGGACAAAATCAATCTTTGATAACGGTCTCCATAGATCATGACAATTAATGTAATTGTATTATATTGGTTGGTCAATAATTTGGTTAACTAGACAAAAGGGAGATAATTTGTTCTCTTCAATAGATAAAACACCAAAAAGTAGCTGATTATAACTAAGACACGATGTCACCATGACCTTAAACATTCTGTCATTTCAGCTCACTACTAAGAAAAGATATATTTTTGCATTCCTGATCATTATTTCTGACAAATTCATACATCTTAATAGCCCTTTCCAGATAAAACTCATTGTTTGCCATTCTTAAATAGCATATATCACAATTACCAGAGAAAAAGCATGACATGATTCTGAAATAGATATGTTTTTGAGCAGCAAATTATTCCAAAATACTGGGGTATATTTTACAGATGAATATCTTTCATGACGGAATGTGTGTAAGGTTTTAATAAAGAGTTATTACATGTGGATGAATATTTTTCACATCAACAACCATTGACGTGACAGAACCATTTATCAGGAGAATTTAAGATGAAAAAACACCTTGATCTTATTTGCTGCACATTTTTCTTGGATTTACTAGATATAAAGTTAAATGTAAATGACTTATTTATATACAAAGAAAGATAACTCCCACAGTTTTGCTTTGACTTATGATTATAAATACATAAAAACAAAATCCTTTTAACCACTACAAATTTAAGAACATTTTTACAAGTGCATTACTATTATTTTCAATCACAGACATAATGAATCTACAAAAGGGAGACAATTAGTTTCCTTGCATGATTAAAATCTTAGCACAGTCATTTATATAACAAACGAATTTATACATCTATGTATTTTTGATGATCTAGTAATGATAATGACTCTCAGAGTACTTAAAGCAGTCATACAACCACAGAGCCAATACTATGAAAAGAACTTGTATCCAGCAATTAAAGTCAAGAGGCTATTTTGTTGTCTGGAGTAGTTCTAACAGCAAGGTTTTGAAGTGAAGCGTAAAGACTCAAATTGTTAATTATTTACCTCTTAATCTTGAAATAAAGCATTTTTTTTTCATATTCATAAACTATCAATTAATACATAAAAAACACATATTATTAGACAAATTGTCATGGCAAAATGCCAATTGTTAAGGATCAATGCAAATAAAAAAAAAAAAAAAAAACACTATCATGTCACTCATAAATCGGACAAAAATGTATTCACTTATTTATACTAGGCATTTAACAAAAAAATAAAATTTCTTTAAATGTGATGCCATCTTTTCTGAGAATAAAATCTAGGCCTTTGTCTTCATCATCTTATCTGACTTATATATGCATTGTTATTCAAAGGGGGAAAATATTAGAGGACAGTCTTATTTAAGTAAGGAGGAAGATGTTTAGTGTATCTTATCAAGTTGTTTCTTTATTTCTTTAAGACAGATTATTTGCATGATCAAAAAATACTCATTATTTGCTTACAATTCTGAATAAAGAGTAGACAGGAGCTAAAATCATGAACTGATAAATGGTTTCTGACTCGTTACATTGTGTCCAGCCAGACAGATGAATATGTTTCAGACTTTTTCTGTGCCTTAAGCTTTGTCTTATTGTATTAAGATATAAATAATTCAGAAAAACATCAAGTAAACTGTCAGTCTGCTAATGTACTTCACAAATTATCTGTCTAATGTGCTAACGAATTACTTTATTTTGCTCCTCTTGATTTATGAATACCTCATTGATAAAACAATGATCATGTCATTATATATAAGTTTTAAAAACAGAGTCCTGTGTGTTAATTGTAATATTACCTTAATTTGAAGGTAAAAATAATGTATGTTTTAGCATTCTGCTTCTAGGTCAGTTATAAGTACATGATTTCAACATAAGTCCAAGCTTATTGAAGTTAGGAGAAAATCACAAGGAAAGCAGGGAGAATTTGATACCACTTTCTACAAAATCTAAGCCAGTTTGCCTGCCAACCTAACTTAACACATGTCATTAAACTGCAGTTAGCTATATAACCTGTTGTCAGATCAGCTAGGAATAATTTCAGAATGCAAAAAAAAATCATAAAATAAGAGATGAAAGGTCTGAATCGTTTGAAATGGCGGAGAGTCCTGTGGAGACAACATAACGCAAATAGCTTTGGGAGGATATAAATGTTAAAGATGATATCTTAATTTCTACAAATTATTCCTCACTACTGACTTTCTCTGTCACTCAATAATAATAAATATTTCCTACAGATTTCTATTTAGTTTATTTATCTTTGGCTTGTTTATTACCGATTTTCTGATAAAACGGGTTATCTTGAACTTATTCTGGTTTGTCATCAATGTTTGTACCAAGATATAGGAAGATGTGGTATGAGTGCCAATGAGACAACTCTCCATCCAAATAACTATTTATAAAAGTAAACCATTATAGGTCAAGGTAAAGCCTTCAACACATAGCCTTTGCTCACACTGAACAGTTGAGCAAGCTATAAAGGGCCCCAAACAATTACTAGTGTAAAACCATTCAAACCGTAAAACCAACGGTCTAATCTATATAAAAACGAGAAACTAGAAACACTTTTGTTTCATTGGAAATCAAGTTCACCTTCTATACTTAAGAAATATAAATATCTATGTATATAAAAATTACAAGAAGAAAAATATCACATGTGTGTCAGAAGAAAGATTTATAGATAATAAATCACAGACTCCAAATTTTTGCTATTACAATATTCAAAATTTATAGATATACATTTAGTAGGTTACTGAAAGAATAAGTTCACAGACTGTATGTTATGCCGATAAACTAAGAAATTGAAGTGATTTTATCCCAAAAATAGAATTTAGGACCTCTATATATATGAGTTTGTCACTGATAAAGATACCATGAATGATGTCAATATCTTTTTTATCTTGCTGACAGAGTTAAGTGTCTATTAAATTCATCTTGAGGATCTTAATAGTTGAAATGAAACTTCTGTTAAAAAATTATCAAAATATTTCTGACTTTTGTGTGAACAGTTTGCATGATAACAGGGTACATATTCAACAGGAGAAAAATTATGGATAAAGACAACATCAAATCTTCAAGAAAAGACAAGTGATTACTCATATATCATGTTTGTTACAAAACTTACAACCATGAGCTTTGCAGCTATAATCCAACAAAAAAACTCAATAACTTTAAGTAAAAGCACTGTTTAACACTGTCCAGTAATGACTTATTTGAGCATTTCACTTAACTAGTATGCTCTGACATGACTTAAATTTACGCTGAGCCACCAATGCCTAAAAAAGCTAAAAATGTCAAAGGTCAACTTGATTGTATCCTTTCAGTTCATCAGAAGAAATACCTATATATTCGTAATCATTTGACCAGCAGCAAAGTCTTATAATCCCATAACCCTTCCCCCCCCTTTTCAGTATTTAAAAAAAATTCTGATAAAAATAAGCAATACAAACCATATTAAAGCCTTCATTATCGTTATAATCACACAATGATTCATACTCTGCTTTCTCCTGCATCTTTGTCAAGTTTTTGTACCTTAACCACAGTTATTACACAGGTAACTACACTATATTGATTCCATCTTGATAAAAATATTGACCAAAATGTTACCAATTATATATCTCCTGTATTATTGATGCTAAAAACTGACGGAATTATCCTGAAATTATCCCACCGTTAAAAAATTACAATGTAAGATGTTATTCAATCTAGTTTCCTATTTTCTCCAGGATAACTATCATCTATTGAACGGAATCATATTTCATTGTTCCATCTATTTACTAAGCAATTCATTTTTTCCAATATCTACATCTGTCCTTTGGAAATCTGGTTACCTTCACCTGGTTTCTCACTTTTCTTCTAATCACCAATCTTATGTAATTAATTAATCCTTTGATGTGAAAATGGCAGAGCAATCAAGGTCTCATAAAATGGAAAAAACAGAAATCAAACCTATCCTCTTTTGACCTATAATTTCATAACGTAACTATTAGAAAAAAAATCATCCCTCTATATGCTGGTACAAAAAAATCTGATCAAATTGTGACCAACATCTTTCCATAAATATTCCAATCAAATCCCTTGATTAATTTCAAATACAGCCAACGACCTCCTCTGTACCAAGTAGGTGTAAATAGATGCAGTGCCCTTATCATAGATATATACTACTGTTTACGATATGTCAATAAACAGTCCCAGCTACAGTACCAAACACAATCAATGAACTGTATATACAGAGAGAGAAAAAAAAACTCCACATTCATTTAAATATCAAAATATGAGTCTGAATCTGCCAATTTATTGTTATGTCAAAAATTAATCATCCTTTTATAATCAAATATGATTGATGTTTTTACAAACAATTAAACCACTAGAAATTATTGGATAAAAAGTTCATGTGTTTTAATTAGCTGATGATTGTAAATCCTTCAAAGCACTGGAAAGCTTCAAATTTTCTATTGTTGTAAACTAATTGTAACTGACTCAACATAAAATGATCCAAAGTGCAAAATAAGTTCACAGAAAAAAATATATCCTTAAATGTCTTTTCTTATCTCTTAATTAGCATAAATTGATTACAACTAGAAGCCTCCTTCAAAATCCTCTTTGTTAAAACACACAATAAAATTCTGTTCTCCAAATCTGTTCCTTTTAACAGCAGAAAATCACTTTTCAACTTATCCTATAAATCTATCCTTTTAAGAACATCCAAAAGACACATAATTATTCATTTATACAGCAAAGTGGCTCCTTTATAGAAAATATGCATCTGAAATCCTGCCCGACACCAATTATCAGTTGATATAAACAAACAAAAACAGTTTGATACTAATATCTGAAAAAGTCACAACACAATAACTTTTTTCTTGCACAGTACACGCCAGCAAAAAAATAATAAAAATAGTGGGTTTGATCAACTAAGAGTGAATTTATGTCACACTACATAGCAGATTCATCAAACCACCAGCCATATTAATCAGTATGATGTAGAATGAAGCTACATACCAGATGCAACTATTTTTTATTTATAGAACTTTTTTTCTCTCTCCAATGATGCAAAGAGTAAGAATCATTAGGATTATCTCAGAACTTAAAGTGCTTAATTTCTGACTTCTCTGACCCACAACTGTGATCAGTGTTATTCTAATGTTTTTTATCTTGAAATTTAACATATGTTTTACAGCTCCTGTCCTACACAGATCTCCTCAATGGTCCATAGCAACCATTTACATAGTCAACCTCTAGTGATATTCAACATTTGACAAGTCAGATAAAAGTCTTTTATAAATTCCTTATCCAAATAATGATTTTTTTTTTTTCAAAATAAAAAAGCTGTTGGACATTTTACCCTTTAGTAAGGTTTCAAAGAGTCATACAACCCACAAATACACCAGCACATGTGTGCACTTAACAAATAATCCCTTTTATCTCTGGCAGAATAAATTGCAGATTTTATCAAACTATCAGCAAAAAACTGAAAATATGATTAGTTTTTGTCCATTAAATTATCACTAAAACATGGATGATATGCTTTATTTCACTCTGTCACGTCATCAAAACAATGGTAACATGCCTAGAATTCTCCCGCACTGTAGATATTCTATATACCTGTTCAAGTAATGAGTTTTTCTTTACAACTATAGATCTTTAACATTTTATTTTATCACTGAAATATGCTATCAAGACAAAATAATAGATTTTAGTGGCAACAAAACTGCTTTTATTCCATTAAGTCTGTATCTTTAAAGATTCTACCAATAATAAAAATAAACACTTTCTGATTTCTGTGAAGATTTAAAATTCTACTACCCTAAATTTTAATGCAAGCATTAAAATAAAGATTTTAACTAATGCATCACTTATAATTTGGCTCTTTAATTTATCAACTTAATCCTTGCACTTTTTTAGTTCTAATATTTTGCATTGGCTGACTCAGGTGTTTTCATTATCTGAAAAATTAGTAAGTGGTCGACTATTTTGAGGTGTACAAATAATGGCCGGACCTTGATCCAATTGAAAGTTTAGGTTAGTTTTAGTTTACACAGAATAACAGTTTTAACGCAGGGTTCAATTCGACAGGTTTCACTGTATGCAATTAATGTCAACGAATAATCAGGAAACAAAAAACAAATGCATAGAATTTCATAAACAACAACTTTAACAGCTTTTGCAGTTAATTCAACACAAAGAACTTTAGAAATTCTGTGTCATACAAGAAAATGTTCAGAATTTTAAAATCATTTGTTCGTAACTTTGATAGAATTAATTTCTTAAAAACAGCATTTTACAGCTTGAATGAAACAGGATGGAAATTTAACAGAAAAATAAAATGGTGAACTCGATGAAGTGTAAAATGTCAGTAGCACTGGCAACTTGTGACAAAAGTTTTATTGTTAGATTTACATAATCTGTCAAATCCATATAAATTGCAATTCATTGAAATAAAAGGCCTTCATTAACAAACACAATTTTCCTAAGTTAAAAATGTCTTTTTTAAACAGAACTGTTAGTCTAGTCTGTCTACAGAATCAATCTAAACAAATTGCAACAGAAAAGATTTTTTATATATCATATGAGATTATCATAGCACATTACCGTTAAAAAAGTCTAACAAAATCGTACGGTCGGAAATCGGTGAAAATTGAAAATAAAAATATCGGTGTTGTGCCTGCCGATTAATGTCAGAAATGGTCCGCCATATTGACAAAGGGAGAAGACTCTTACATATGTGAATTTATAGAAACCAACTGAGAAGCGGATATCACTGAAAGAATCGCTTACATAAATTTATATTATTATAAAAGTATGCTGGTAAGTGTTTTTTTAACATACACTTATGTTTTACGTGTATTTACATATTCAAAAATGCGTCAAGAAATGAATTAGACATACGAAAGTTCTTGACGCAGGTCAAACGACAAAGATCACTATATTTTTGTTATTTCAAAGAAAATAAATAAAATCAACTACCTTTACATAAAATCAATTAAATTTAAACTAATAAAGTCCTAAATATAGCAATAAAAATAATTTAAAGGGACGTAGTAAGACTCGTCCCTAACGAAAACAAAAAAGTATGGAACGCCAAATTAACAAAAATGGACAGTAAAAATTGCAATTTTGTCGATTTTGAACTAATTACTATAGCCAAAGCATTTATTCTTATCTTCTATTGCATTTTCTTCAAGTAAATAATTTTAAATAATTGTTTCCTTCCTTTTTTAATGAATTATTGTCGAAAATAACTATTTTGTAATTTTATTTCAGCTTTCACTTGACGAAACCTATGTCCGATTTAGCATCATGATTTTATTGGAGCTAACCACAGTCACTGTGCTAATTGTTAAGCACACGGATAATTTCTAAATCAGGTACAATATTATATTTTTCTGCATTGCCTATTTTATTGAAAATATTTTATCACAGTCGAGTCAAAAATATTTGATTGTGTATCTTGTTCTATCAAAAGTCAATTGAAACCAAATTCAAAATGAATGGTCAACTAAACAAATGTACGGAATAGGTTACAATAAACCACAATCGAAAATTTCCAAGAATGGGAATTTTAACATAGTATACTTTTTTTAATGCTTTACAATAAAATTGTACTTAAGTTCAAGATGCTCGTTTCTGTGTGTACTTCGTATAGTTTGTCTTGTTTGTCTTAATGTCCTTTTCGTTTTCTCGGACGCAATTTAAGCCTATTGATTCAACTTTTCTTGTCACCCTTTTTGACACTTTTCAAATGATTCATTATCTTCAGTAGTGCTAGAATCCATAAGATGTTGAGAAATGGACAAATGAATTACAGTGTATAGACACACTAAAAAAGAAACATCACACGGACAAGAAAACATTATTCATTAAGAGTCGATGTTGTTTATTCTTGTTGTTCTGAATAATATTTTAATGTGTTTTGATATGTTATATGACATATACTATAACATGTATAATGATTAAATATGTAACAACATATGATTTGTGTACTATTTTTTTTCAGCTACATCTATACTATGGAGAAATGTATTGTGTGCCTAAAAGATGACCACCCAACAACACTGATCAAATTGCGACAAAAAGGTTGTTTTGGAATCATCAAAGCTAGCCAGGAAAGAGGAGACTGTTTGTCCGCATTAGAGGGTAATTTTGTCCATCAACTCTGCAGGAAAACATATACCAATCCAAATGACATAAAGAAATACAAAAAGGAAAAACTTGTTCTGAGAGAAATTCATACAAATACTCCAAAATTACGATCAAAGTCCCATTTTGATTTTAAACATCATTGTTTATTCTGTGGAAATGAAGCAACAGACTCCAAGAAAAAAGACAAAAATGTATTTCAGGTTCGAACTGATGATTTTGAGAGTCGCATACAAGATGCTTGTGATCTTCGGAATGATGATTGGGCAGCCGAGGTTCGCGGGAGACTGGAGAGCGTAAGCGACCTCCATGCAGCGGATGCTGTTTATCACCAGGCATGTAGTGTAAACTTCCGCACGTGCAAAAACACTCCTGTATTCCGTTCTCCCATATCACCAGACGCAAAGCCTGAAAACAAAAGAGGAAGGCCAGCTTTGCAAGAAGACGGCTTCTACAAAACAGTCGACTTCCTTAAACATCATGACGACGAACAGATTTCCATATCAGATCTTGTTGAAAAAATGGACGAGATGTGTGATGGGAATGCTTATAGTCAGATGTATTTAAAGAAAAGATTGAAGCAACATTTTGGAGACGAAATCATTATTACAGACATACCAGGTAGAAAAAGTGTTGTAACTTTACGTGAAACCGTAACTTGTATTCTTCAGGACTATTACCAGAGACCAAGCAATTTAAATCCAGATGACGAAAAGAGAGCTTTGATCAGAGCAGCTGCCAAACTGATAAAAAGCGACATCCGATCTGTAGATACCACAAAGTCTATCTATCCAACTCCAGCCAACATCGCATCAGTTGATAATAATCTATCATACTTACCCGAAAGCCTGCTGTTATTTCTTTCTAACATATTTTCTGAGATAGACCCATCGGTGAAAATAGCTTCCATAGGACAAGCAGTAATGCAAGCCTCACGACCTCGAGCACTTATAACACCGCTTCAACTCGGTCTAGGAGTACAGGTGCATCACAACTTCGCTTCACGATTTCTTGTGTCCACATTGAACAGCTTAGGATTTTGTTCCTCATACTATGAAGTCCAGAAGTTTGAATCAAGTGCTGCAGCTGTACAAGGAGTTGATCTTCCAGGCGATATAAGCAACAGCTTTGTACAATTTGTAGCAGATAACGTTGACCACAACACAAGAACGATAGATGGCCTCAACACTTTTCATGGCATGGGCATAATAGCTGGAATTACGCCTGGTACGAAGAGAACACAACCCATTCCCAGAATAGCTTTTTCTACTGATGAAATAAAGGCATTAGCAAAGATAGAGATCAAATATTACAAACCTCAATCAGATCGTATGGCTGAATTAAGTTATGCTGAGTTGAAAAACCTAAACACACTGGATAAGACTTTCCGTCTTGACCTGCTGTCGGTTATTATTTGGCCTTTAAAGTATCCAATACCAATGTGGTCTGGCTTCATGCAGATGGTTCAGACGGGAGACTACCCAGGAAAATCATCAGTTTCATTCCTACCTATGATAGATTTGAATGCTTCGGACATGACATGTATTTATTCTACATTGAACTTCGTCGCCAACCAAGCAAAGCGTTATGACATAACAGCGATCTTGACTTTTGATCAACCTCTGTATTGGAAAGCCTTATCAATTGTTGAAAACGAAAATCCAGGAAGCACCTTGAAGTCTATGGTTTTACGATTAGGACCATTCCACACAGAGATGAGCTTCCTTGGCTCAATAGGGAATCTTATGAGTAATACTGGTTTGAAAGAGATGTTAGAACTCATATACGCTCCGAATGCCGTCACGCATATCCTTAGCGGAAAAGCTGTAGCTAGAGCGTTTAGAGGTCACATGTTGGTGGATACAGCACTTTATTGTTTGTTGATTGCAGATATATTTAATATTGACGTATCTAAACTTTTGGAAGAACCCAATTCAACCCTTGAAACAACTGAAATGAAGGAAATTGATGAATTATATTCTCAATTATCCTCTGGAGAGCTGTCAGCTTCAGAAGCGGGTGAATCAGATGTCTTGAAAAACCTAGAAGCAACGGTCCATAGAAAACAGGAAATTTTAAAGCAAAGTCGTACAGCAAAGTTGTGGCTGCAGTATTCAGAAATGGTCCAGGTTTTAAGACAATTTATCAAAGCAGAGAGAACCGGTAACTGGCCTCTTCATTTGCAAAGCATCCAAGAAATGTTGCCTTTTTTGGCAGCATCTGGACATAATCTGTACACGAAAACAGCATACGTCTACTTAATGACAATGCAATCTTTAGACGAAGACCATCCTGATGTTTATGCTAGTTTCATCAATGGGAATCATGTCATCAGACGCAGCAATAGGTACTGGGCTGGAATATCTTCAGATTTATTTATAGAGCAAGTTCTAATGAGAAGTGTGAAAACAGCGGGTGGATTAACGAGAGGACGAGGAATGACTGAAAGCCAGCGTTCACTTTGGCTTATGTCCATGCCAGCATGTGCTGAG
Organism: Mytilus galloprovincialis; assembly: GCF_965363235.1. Lineage (NCBI taxonomy): Eukaryota > Metazoa > Mollusca > Bivalvia > Mytilida > Mytilidae > Mytilus > Mytilus galloprovincialis. The sequence continues at coordinate 2,013,161 of NC_134847.1, forward strand.
ATCAATCAAGCTATGCAGGATTTGTCCGGAGTAGGATACTTTTCTAGTGAACAACACAAAGACGAAACACATGCAAGACAAAAGAAGGACACTAATGACATTCAAACTCTTCTCACGTTCTTGAAAAGTCGTAATCCATTCATTGATTCAGAGGTAGACCGTTCACTACGAAACATTGAGACAGGAGTAGTAGCTGATAAAACCGTGAATGTGGATGATGCCAAAAAGGTTGGGACTTCCATTCTACAAGAACTAGTAGGAAAGAATATAGCTGACCACACGTTTAGGAGAAAGAAACAAGCCATTACGCTAGGCAACAAAGTTCAGGCAAAACTTGACGGCGAACCTCTTAGAATCGATTCACAGCTCCTTTTTCAGAGATGCACCACTGCGGCACATGGTATTTTCGAAGATATTTCAGAGATATTTCAATTTGAATTATGTGGAGTTCCTTCGTCAATATTTGAAACCACTGGCCTTCCAAGAGAGCCTCAAAAATCAACCCTTGCCGAATATATGTGGAATTTGATTGGACTTAAACCAAAAGCACCAACTGAAACCCACTTTGTACTTGATGGTGGTTCTCTTATACACCGTTTACCATGGACAAAAGGAGCTACAGTTGACACCATATGTATGACTTACGTCAATTATGTTAACAATCACTATACAGATGCAACTGTTGTGTTTGACGGATATCCATCAGTTCCAACTACAAAAGACGTAACTCATTTCAGACGTACTAAAGGAATCCTATCTCCAAAAGTCAATTTTAACAATGACACACCAATCAAAACAAAAAAAGACGAATTTCTTTCAAATTCAGAAAATAAACAGCACTTTATCAATACCCTTGGAGAAAAACTTAAAGACGGACATGTTCAAGTTATCCATGCAGAAGATGATGCTGATCTCAAGATTGTGCTTACAGCAATAGAAAAGTCGAAACAACATACAACTACCGTCATAGGAGAGGACACTGACCTACTCATACTGCTCTGTTATCATTCAAAAGATGCCATAAACAAGATTTACTTCAAATCAGAAGCCAAGCAAAACACTCACAAAATAAAGATTTGGGACATAACAGAGACAAGGAGAAAAATTGGACCACTTGTTTGCAATATTTTGCCATTCATACACGCCTTTAGCGGATGCGACACAACATCTCGTATTTTTGGTCAAGGCAAGGGCACTGTTTTCAAGAAAATAAGTACTAACATTAAATTACAAGATCATGCAGCTGTCTTTTGCCAGGAGTCCAATGTTGAGAGCATTCATAAAGCAGGTGAACAAATATTTGTTGCATTATATGGAGGGTTACTAGATGTTGAAACATTAGATATGCTGCGTTACAGAATATTTGCCTCAAAAGTTTGCGTTGGAAATATATATGTACAAGTCCACACTCTCCCACCAACATCTGATGCTGCTAAGCTACATTGCATAAGGGTTTATCATCAAACGCAAGTTTGGATTGGGAAAGGTGATAAATTAGATCCAAAGGACTGGGGTTGGCATGTTGAGGACAATAAATTGCTTCCAATTAGAGCATTACTACCACCGGCTCCCGAAAAGCTTCTTAGGATAATTAGATGTAATTGCAAATTGAATTGTGACACAAAACGATGCTCATGTCGTAAACACGGAATAGACTGTTCCCCAGCATGTGGGGAATGTCGTGGAATGAATTGTTCCAATACAAGTAACATTACAGAAGCCGATGAACTTGACGATAGGTGAATGCATCAATATGCATGTACATTGCAGAGACATTTAACCATACATTAGGGAGACTTATATCAAAATTGTCTGTTTTTTTTGTTAATTTGAAACAAAATCAAATATTTTCAATGATAGATTTTTCAGAAAATGTATTTACCATTCTTATACTTTTTGATGATAACGAAAGTAACCAAGTTAAAACAAAGTAAACAATTATTGAACAGTTTAGGCAATTTATAATATTAAATTTAATGTCTTTACTATAAAGCTGCCTTCAAAGTAAAACGTTTGAAAACAGCCATATATGAATCTCAAATATATCGATTTTTTTGCATTTTTTCGTGATTTTATCATTAAAAGGGATAATTCTACCAATAAGTTCTTACTCTGGATTGTAAATTTTACTTCGGAAATGTTTTTTGTAGTTGTTTTAGTCATCTTAATTCGTTTTTGACATTTGTCTGGCTAACATAGTGCTAAAATTCCGATTTTTTTATTTTTTCACAATTTTCATCGATTTTTTGTTAAAATTAATGTTTTTAGCCCAAAAATGGGGATTTCCGATCGTACGATTTTTCTAGACTTTTAATATATGATTGCGTCATGCTTTGGTATTACAAAACTGTTGAAACCATTTCTGTTGCAATTTGTTTAGATTTATGCATTATTTGCCGTAGACAGACTAGACTATGTGTGAGCTTTAAGAATTTGTTTCAATTCAAAGTTTCATAATCAGTCAATTTACAATACAAAATTTGTGACAAAAGATAAAATAACAATTTGATGATACAAATAAATGTTTTTGGTAAGATTAAAAGAGAAACATGTATAACATAAAATAGATCGGGATATGGAATGTAAAAAAAAAAGTTTTTTAACAAGTGGAAGAAATTTTGAAAAGCTTTTTTGAGCCAAGAAATTTTAATCAATCAATCAATTCAAATCAATTCAAATTAAGCGTATATAAACTTAATAATCATAAAATGAAAAGGCTAAATAAAATATGTAATCATGCGGACACACGTGTACTATGTAAATCATTTCCTCAGACAAAAATAAAATTTAACCACAAGAATTGTTTAATGACATTAAGATCAATCCCGTCCCATCAGTGTCAACCAATGGAATAATTACTCACAGATATAAATAGTTTTTTTTACATGGACAATAAAATGTTTCATCATCATTAAGTTTACCCAAGGAGAATAGATATATATTGGAATGGATTAGTTAAATGTCCAAAATGGTACTTAGCTAAATGAAGTTTTTCTCCGTTATTGGAATTTCTTATAGTTCTGACAGCTTCAAATAAATTCATAAATTTACAACTAAAACAGCATTTACATAAGTGGAGATTTTTTCAGTTGTGGTTAAAAAAACAATGCAGCATTTTGAATGAAAAAATTAGGTCGTTACCAATTTATGGACTTTTGACAATGGAATGGAATGGGTAAAAAGAAATTTTTAAATTAAATTTTTGGTAAATCCTTTTATGATTCAAGTCACATGGACAGGAGTGAATTATTAAAAATATTAAATCTTCTTAAAAGTTCTACATTGTAATTATTTCATTATTCTTATATTAGGTCAATTATGATTGGTTGTAAAAAAAAAAGTTATCAATTAACATTTAGGGGGTAAAAATTTCATGCATTATTTGTCTTACGTAGCTATCTTATTGTTGCATTTAGTTTAATTGTATAATACACTCTTTAAAAGTTACTTTTAAATCCCAGCAACTCCATAAACTCTAAACTTCAGGTCCAGTTTAATTAAACAATCCAAGTTTCACAATCTACCTATAACTATAAAGCATACTCCCAATTTTTGGTTATTATACTTGATACATACATGTACAAAGGGTAACGTTTTCGTAAAAGAACAAAGTTTAACAAAAAAATGACACCACTATGACTAACTCCTGGCACAACTAAGACAAAAAGCCAAACCATCTGCTGTGTTATTCTGACTATCTAGTCATCAAAAGATAAGGCAGACAGCAATATTTTTTCATAAAACCATGATAACGCAAGTATCTTTCTATTCAATAGCCAAGATCTTCAATAAAAATCACAAAAAATACATTCCTCAGATTGTTTTTCAAATTCATTTATCCTTGATCATTCCTCTAAGATGAAAATGATTATTTTTTTTTATTAATAAGTTTTTTATATTGCTTTTTTGTTGTATTAGTTAAACATGTGACGTCATTTAAGGACGCAGACTTATTAAAATAATGTCCATTTGAACTTTGACATCATGCAACTTTAATTTCCATTATATATTAAAATTGAGAATGGAAATGGGGAATGTGTCAAAGAGACAACAACCCGACCAAATAAAAAACAACAGCAGAGGGTCACCAACAGGTCTTCAATGTAGCGAGAAATTCCCGCACCCGGAGGCGTCCCTCAGCTGGCCCCTAAATAATCTATTTAGAACATTGAAAGCCTTCAGACTAGAAGCTTGAATGTGAGATCAATGGAAGCCTAAGAAATAATGTGATATGTGAAAAGACATCCTTTTATTGTGAAGGTCTGACTTTATACAGGGCCGTTTAATTATACAACCCTTCAATGAGTGACTTTAACCTGCACAACACATTATGAAATCAGATGTTGAAAGTTATCACAAAAAAAGAAATTCAATCTATTGTTGAGGAAAGTATCAATATATTGCTGCATGTCATTGGGTTGCTGTCTCATGCAGTGTCCTAAACATCTCTGTCATTGGGTTGCTGTCTCATGCAGTGTCCTAAACATCTCTGTCATTGGGTTGCTGTCTCATGCAGTGTCCTCAACATCTCCAGAACTGAGTTCATTTATGTTCAGATGAATAATCCATGTTAACAAATAGACATGTATACAATTTGGTTATATGATTGTATATTATACAGTACATGTATATATAAACCTCCACCGTTTCTATAAATAATGACATGGCATGCTAAATAGAGGTCCTTTTAAATTGTAAACAGTGAAACATAATGTCAGGGAATTGGATGAACGAGAATTGCAAAATAGCAGAATTGCAGTCATAAACTGATGCAAAAGCAACTGTGAAAGTCACATCAACTGATAACAGTTGAAACACAATGAACTGGTGAAAATGGTTAATGCTATTCATTGAGATGCAACTGTAGCTAAGCAAAATGAATATTCAATTAACAAGACTTAACTATAAATAAAAGACAGTGCTTAGAAAATCTTGAAGTTGCTGCTAAAACTTTTCTTCAAAGTGTTTTTGTAAATGAGTTTTTTTCCATTTTTCTTACAATAGCTTATTTTAAAGCAAAGCGTGATTGAAGACACTCCTTTGTGATTCTAGGTTCATGCAAGCGGTCAGGAACATGTTTGGAAAAAATCAGATGTCGAAAAAAGGGGTAGATAAATTAAAACTTAGTTAACTGTCCATTTAACCCAGGTAATTTTCATGTTATTAGCTCAATTATTTCTTATAAAGCTTTAGCAGTTATTGATATACTGGTAGATGAGACTGGCCACATTTCTAAAACCTGTGGTCATTTGGGATTGCATTATTAAATTCTGTTGATGAGGTCTGCTCATTACCATACATATTATAGCGTTCTTGGTTGTGGATTCTGGAACTTAGGTAATGAGACAGACTATCAAAAGCTGTTTCCATAGTTACAACATGCAAATACAACAAATATACTCACTCTATTCTTCTGTTGCAAATGGTAAAGAAAAAATACTACATTAAAACATGGGTTTACAAAAAAACATGGCAGCCAAAAGGTTTATGGCAAATGTAAAGATGAATCCTATACAGTAAAAAAAATCTCACTATCTTCTGAAGGCAGTTGATTAATGGGACAAAAATTAGATCCAGGCGTGAGGTAAAAATAAAATATATTTCATAAATCTGCAATTGACATCTTTTGATTACATTTACACCATCTTTCATCCAATTTTATCTATTAGCATTTTAAGTGAGTGTTAAAATCATTTAATATTTTCAGAAATAATAGTTTTCACATTACAACAGGATTGTAGTTTCTGTATAATCATTATTTTAGTATGTGATAAATACATCATCAATATTTCATAGAATCGAAAAAATTGGGAAACCATAAAAACACAATGTATTTTAATACAACTGGTTTTTACTTTACAAATGTTATAATCACAAACTATAACATTTGAAAGCCATAAATGTCATGTTCTTTCTAGTGTAGGTATATAACTATTAAAAGTTCTGACCTTTCAAGGTCAAAATCTATAAAAACGATGTTATTATATAATTAACACAGTAAATTTCTATTTTGGTACACACCAGTTGACTATTTTAAGGTACACTGTTTCAGTTTTTTGAAACACATATATGTACAAAGATCTTTTTTTGTGTCAGATCTCTACAAATTGGTATCAAGAATAATAAAATTATTGACCTCTGAACATTTGACGTGCTGTAAATATCATAGTCAAACAACCAATGTTAAGTCTTGAAGATCACATGAAATTATATTCTATGACCCAATTGTCATCAAACCACATGCTGGGTAATACACTAATTATTATCTTGAAATTAAACTCAACAAGGGCTATAACTCTTTCAACAAAATGTTACACATTCAATATTAATCACATATTCATGGTCCATGATATTTACATTACATATTTTTTGTTATTTTGAACAAACTTTAGGAATTCATAGTAAAATTCAGTCAGTGACTGACAGCTTCATTAAATTCATAGTAAAATTCAGTCACAAATTAGCTGACTCAGCTTCTTCATATTTTGTGCAGGTGCATGACACAATCAAAAGTTATAATTCAACTTTGGAAAAGTATGACAAAAAGATAGATAAACAGACACATAAATGGACAATTTTTGGTCAATATCATATATGTTTTGGGGCGTTTTCAACAAAAACTGCAGCAGCCTACTGGACATATACATCTTAGTTGAAATTTTAACAAAATGAGAAAAATCAACATTGCATCAATTTTTATTGATGAAAATTTCCTTGCAAAGTTTTCAACTGTGAGCACCCAGCATGAGAACTAAGATATAAACAATACTTTATTACTTTTCATCCTCAAATAGGAGGGTCTGAGAATGGGAATCATTTCTGTATTCTTGAATTCTTTGTCATTTTCTTTATTCTATTTTTTTCACATTATTTTCCATTCTTTATCATTTTCACTTTTTTTATTTATTCTCTTTTTTTACCCTAAAATTTGCTACTCTATAATATATAAAGCCATAATATTCTCTATTTTGCACACTTCATTCAGGCCCTCATAAATATGATCCTTTAAGTTGTTCAGCAGAGAATCAGAAAGATTCCTGAATTATTCATAAAGATGAATAATAAAGATACAACAATCAATACTGAAAAAAAAATATTAATCAACAAAGAAGTGACTAATTATGTCGGCAGACGACACAAGAACTTATTATTATAATCAGCAGAACAAGGTTCCCATTTAAATCTTAGCAGACGACACAAAAACAAATTATTATACAATCAGCAGAACAGGGTGCCCCTTTACATCTTATAAGCAGACTCAAGAAGCTATAACCATGTCTTTAAATGCTGGATTTAAGTTAGGAGGATGTATAAACAAATTATGCAAGAAAAGTAGTAGATGTCTATAACCATGCTGGTTATCGACTAATCTTAGAAAAATTAACTCATTTGCATATCAGTATCACATGGAAGTCTCTTGAATATTCGATTGGCTGATAATTGACATGATAGATTTAAGTGTTAACCATCCTGACTTTTAATTAAAGACCAGATTATATTAATTATGCCCCATTTATTTCTGCTAAATTCAACTTTCTTGTTAATCAATGGCATATCAAATAATATATATGACCAAATGAAGAAGTGTTTTTATTTCATACAGCCTTATAATTTGGAATCTAAAGAGCTGTTCAAATATATCTGTTCTAAATTAAAGTTTTTTATGACTAATAACATCTGTTAATATTTTTATATTTATTTGTATGCTCTTTTCCATAGCATGTATGTGATTACAGCCCTTATCAATCTTAATGTGGCTGATTCAAAATTTTCATGAGTTTTAAAATTATATAGCCACTGCAATAAACAATTCTGGTGAAATTTATAAAGGTAGTACTCTAGGAAATTAACATCTATATCTGCTGTTATATCACGTCTTTAAACCTAGAAGAAATTATTTACTCTATATAAAATTTTATCTACAAACATCCTGATATTCAAATTCGAAAATCTTTGAATTGGAGAAAGATAACCAATCTCAGAACAAATCATTCAAATGAATCAAGTGTGGACTTTATGTGAAAGAACTACAATATTTATCAATTGCTGTTTATATCGAAAGATTAGAAAATGTACCTTGAGAATGTGCATCAGGGGAAACAAGAACCTTGAGAATGAGCACCAGGGGAAACTATTCATTTCAATAACATTCACATAAAATCTTTTGTGGTCAACGAAGGAGACTTATTAGTGCACTCTTTAATAGAGTTCAAAAGATTAAAAGGTCAAATATAAATTCTTGACGCCACACAAAAATATTTCATTTATGTTGAAATTTCAGAAAATCAACCTTCAGAAAGGGTATCAGGAGAGACCATTCATTTTAATATAACCTTCAAATACAAACTTTTGAGGATAAAGTGGGATTGCATTGCAAACTAAAAATGGAGTTCAACAGCATTAAAAGGTCAGATACATGCCTGTCACAACAAAACAAATTTGTTTATACGGAAATGTGAGAAAATCAACCTTGAGAAAAAGTATCAAGGGAGACAATTTATTACTATATACCCTTCAATTACTTACTTTTGTGGTCAACATGGGATTGCAATGCAATCTTTAATAGTGAGTAACTAAGCATCAAAAGGTCAGATACATCTATCTTAAGTATTCTACTTTTAGATTACATCAGAATATTAACAAAGTTTAAAACAATATTTGAAAGAATCAAGGGAGACAATTACAAGATACAAGTAATTAGTGGTAAATTCTTTCAAACACTTATTTATAAGACAGGAAATGCTTACAGAGATGTGAATTTTGATTTTACTTATCAAAATCATTTTAATGTTATTCAAATATCGTTTTATCATGAAACTTGTTTACTAAAGAGGCTTCCCACTGTCATTCCTGATAATCAAACATCAAAATTAGAATGGGGAATCAGTTACCATGGTAATGTAACAACTTATATCTTCATCTTTTATAAATATATTCATCAATAAGTATTAGTCATATTTATATTGATCAAATATACATCACTACTTGATCTACTCTGGTTGGAAGAGTAATTTAGGTTAACATTTATGAATGACCTAATATTAAACAATTTTCAATTTCGCAAATTGGACCTGACAGCAATTTTTTTTAGACATCTTTATCATTGGGAAAGGATTGAAAATTTTCATTACACTGATTATCAAAACCCCCTTATATGGTAATTGCAAACCTTAACTCTGTCTGTTAATGTCTATTGATACATCAATAAATGTCTATTTCAATTTCCATATTTAAGGTGTGTTTGATTAACTTTCAAAGTATAATGAATTGATCCTTCACACACTTACCCCCTGGGCAAGACCCCCCTCCTACCAATTATATCAAACACTATTGAACTTCTTTACTGAGTGCTATTACAGATAAAAACTGCCATTCAACATTTTTCAAATCATTTTATTATTATTACTGAAAAAGCATTAAAAACATACTACCGGACAAAAGATTACAAGAATAATTTGCAGTGTTATAGGCCATTATAAAATGATTCCCTATTATACCATTAATTCGTCTTTTGATGACATTCCAAAGTACAAAACAAATTTACACAAATCTAGCAGAATTATTACAGTATAGATTTTTACTTTCATGTAACTATTCAATAATGGTTTCATAACAAATCATTAAAACCTCTTTTATGCAATTGATGTTATTTCTCATTTCAAAGCATTGGAATACGAAAGCATTTTCCAAAGGAATTAACATCACTCATAAAGTGAAGCAAACTTTTGATAAAAAACTGAATATTTTTTATCTCCCCTTTTTCCAACAAAGATCTACAATTTAGATTCACTCGTTTATCTTTCTTCATTAGAGGTGATCTTTGATATTTGACAAGAGTTCTATATTTGGGTAAATAATAGACATTATGCTATTCCTAGATAAACCAATGAAGACAATTTGTGATTATATTATTCATTTGCATGTTTGTGGTAAATAAGAAGACAGATCAATCAAAGGGAGACAATTTGTGAATTGTGGTAAATTGAGAAAACCAATCAATCCATTACTGTAACAGTGTTTCACAACTTATGGTACTTCTATTAAATGCATGAAAAGATCTATGTCCAATGCTATATCTCATCTTCGTAACTACAAACTAATTTCCTAGAGAGACCCATTGAAGGACATAACCTGCAGATCAATTAAGGATTCCTAATTCAACATTTTCTGCTCTTTGGTCAGATTGTTGTCTCTTGACACATTCTCCTTTTCCATTTTCCATTTTTAGTTTTACATTGAACTGACTACCTTATAAAAAACAATGTGTAAGCATTTATTATGCACAAAATTCAGCTGCAGTAAACACAAACATTAGACTGCTTCCACAAAATATATATACATTACATAAATTAGGCCGTTAGTTTTCTCGTTTGAATTGTTTTACATTGTCATTTCATAGCCTTTAATAGCTGACTATGCGGTATGGGATTTGCTCATTGTTGAAGGCTGTACAGTGACCTATAGTTGTTAATTTCTGTGTCATATTGGTCTCTTGTGGAGAGTTCTCTCATTTGCAATCAAATCACATCTTTTTTTTTTATATAAACAATGGTAACCCCTATGAGGAGCAGTATTAACCTCTGGTAAGCCTGAATTTGTACTCTGGCACACAGAAACGCAAGGGTTTACAAATCGTCTTTTTTTTACTGCAAATTGTAAATTACAGAACAGATGACTAATGTAAAGACCTAAATACACGTAACCCCCCACAGTAATAATTAATTAAACCTTAATGACAAAAAGTATCCAAATTAAATGGCTGTTAGCCTCAAATGAAGCAAAACTAAAGCTTAAGTACTTAGACAACTTATTATCTATAAGCCTGTCATAATCCCTTTTGATATTTTTCTGTGTGAGGCCTCAAGCCGCGGTAAAAAAGGAAGAACCATTTATCATAAAGTTGTTTAGATTGTAATTGTTCAATTATTTTTTTAATTATTGGGGTCCTTTGAGGGATATCTATCTTAATGTTAGTTAGTTGACAGTTATTTTTTCAAAATACCAATTCTGTTAAATTTTAAACGAAATCTTGATAGATCCATTCTAATCTGAAGAAGAATTCACGAAACTTTGGAATAAAGCTAAATTCAGGTTATGAGGAACTCCGAAATCTTCTAGTCCCTAAAAAGTAAAAACATTTACTGTGGATTCCATTTTCGAGGAATTTGTGTAAACCATGAACTTAAAATAACAACAAAATATAACCTTGTAGCAAAATATTGAAATCAAATACCACAATTGGTACCCACAAAATAAGTACCAGTATTCCAAAATCATTTTGAAATTCCCCTGCTTTTCATTTTAAGATCTCCTAGATTCCCCATCGTGAAAGTTTTCTGTTTCTACCCCTGAACAGACATTTTACCATAGAGAAAAAAAAAAAAGGGTAATTAACCGAGTACATTATCTCCCTTAATTAACCTCAAGCTAACCAATCATAATTAGTTACAAGGAGATTCAAATTAACTTGTTGTTTTATGTAAGGATTACTTTGGTGCCTGGCATAAAAATGTTTCTCTATATTATGATGGTTGAAATCAAGGCAATTACAGTAAATAGTAGGAACTATCATATTGTTGTACTGACATAAAATGAACCATGTGGCATTTACATCAGTCAATATCAAATTTTTCAAAATGACAAGTATGGTCTAAACCTGACACTAAATTTTGAGGTTAATTATCATACCTAAAGAAACAGAATTTAAAGGGTCTAGAATTGGTGCCATCATTTCTGTATTCTATTCTTTAGATTTTTGTGTCAGACGGGATGATTTCTGTATTTCAATATGATACATGTATTTCTTGTTTGCTATGGCCATGTTTGTTGTAAACCATGGTCAATATTGGCATAAATTACTTTTTCAATAAAAAAATCATTTATCCTCAAAAATAGCATGATATCGAATTTCTGAAAGCGCAGAAGATACTCTTGCCATTTACAGAGCAATTAGAGTATCATACATGTCATATTTAGTGCATCCACACATGGAAATCAAATATCACCGATATTTGACAACGTAAATACTACGTTTTCATAAATGATCAATCATTTGATTCTAAATGTATCTGACATATCTAAACTAACGATATTATCACAATCATCTTTTTCAATTCAGTCCAATGTCCGTTTTATTCATTTGTTGTACGCTGTCAAGCTGGACATGGCGCCAGCATTCCTCTGAGATTGTAACTTGATTAAAATCAATGTGGATCTGTCCATAGTGACCACTTGGTTCATAGGAATCATTTCAATTCGGAAGAATTGGCGATTCTGAATAACACTAACCATTTTAGATATATCCAATTAATACAAGTTATACTGAGGCTAAATTACGGACATTAAGGATATTATACACTGACAAGGGAAGGCGATGTTAACATGCTTTTGCAGGCTAACATGCAGCAAGGTAACCAGAAGATGTTGTTTTGATAATTTGCTTTTGTTTTAATGTTTGTCCCATTTTACTAATTTGAACAAAAATTAAAGACTCCAAATTGGTATTTTTTTCACTTTTATGTGATACACAAATTTGTTGAATTTTTTTTTGTTAAAGACGATTTGTGAAAAGAAAGTTTGGAAAGACAGCATTGTTACCCAACCACATAAAGTTTACATAAATTTAAAATTACGATATTCAATAAATTCATATCCTCGATTCCAAGTTTGTACAAAAAGGGGGGATATTTCAGGTGTTTAATAAAAAAAAAAGTTAACTAAAACCAAGACAGTAAATTTAAATGGTTTGTACTTTTGAGTTATGAAACATAAGATGTACTATAATTTGTGACTTGAAATCTAGATAAAGTAACTCTGCTGGTCTCAGAGTGCCATAACATGATCTCTAAATATAATAAATTTTAATGTTACATGATTCGTTTAGTAATTTTATGACATTCAGAATATTGTCTGCAATATCTTTCTATATTTCTTGTTAGATAAACCATTCAATGCCAATGGACCTTACGTAACAATATATTTCTCATTCCCGAGGGATACCTCTTTCCAACCATATAAAATGTAATTAGCCCAATTCGTGCACCGAGAGACAAAAGTGTATCGATTACGTCTGCTCTTTTTGACCTTTTTTGGAACTGATGACATTGAGAACTTTTTTCCTGCCTTTCATTATCTGGCAATTATATTCTTAGGAACATTTAGATATGAATTAGAGACTTCAGTTTTCCATCAAGTCAGCATATCCAATGTTAATGACTTATAATTTGGATTGATGATGAAGAGTTCCAGACATATTCCCACTTCCCAGGTATGACAGGTCTCAGTGTTCAGTCTATTCCACCAGTAATTATACATTTAAATTAATTTATCTATTGAGACAAAATTCCTTCTATTAATTATACCTTAGAGAGGTTGATTATGTTTTTTTTCTTATTTGATCGTTTAAAGCTTCATTAGTCATTTAAAGGGTGATTGATAATCTAAAGGAGACCAATATCAGCTTTCTGTGATCAAACAGTATAACTTTTGCATGTGTCATTTTTTTTCTAAACAATATCTTGACTATATGTAATTTTTTTTCCTTTCTATTTTTTTAATAAAATTTAACAGAGATTCAAAATTAAAGATCTGCAATCAATACTAAATTGCCCATCCAAAAAAAAAGCCTATCATTTGATAAGTTTTTTTTTTATTCAGTAGGCTTTAAACAAATCTTATTGTCTATTTAAAATAAATGTGTTTATCCAGAAACCAGTTCTCTAACACAAATCAATATAAGAGTACAGTTGCTCCCAACATTTTCCATTACTTTAAATGGAATATTGACAACAGTGTCTTAAACTAGAAACTAAATTTAGTTGGTTCCCATTATAAAATTAGACATATCATTGGGTTTTCAGATGAACCAGACACACTGCTCTGTCAATAGAATGTCAATACAATGGAAGAATGACAAGCTTCCTGTTTGTACTGGGTGACATGGTCTATTTAGAAATTAAGTTGTTTTTTTAGAAGTTGTTATTCAAATTTAATTTGTTGATTGAGTAATTCATGCTTTAATTGAATTTAAACAAGATAACACAAGGCTCCTCAGTACGGACTTAATTTGGGACTGGTTCTGAGCCAAACTTAACTACAAGACATCAAGTTCTTGTAAAGTTTTTTATAAAGGGACTTGATCTTCAGTTCATTTAAATTATTGGTCAAAAGCCTGTGTTTTGAATTAATGATTGTTGATTGCCAAACATCATGTTTTAAAATACATTAAAGATCTAACAAGCTGTGTTAAATTAATTAATGGACGTGTAGGAAAAAATCATGAGACAGCAACCAAACTATACAGGTTCTTTAAATATCAACAACCCAACAACAAGAAACTAAAACACAACTGCAGGTCAATGTACCATTGTCAACCAAAGGTCATATCAGGTTGTATTAGCAGCCTGGGTCTATAAAAGTTATCTTGAATGAAGCTTACATAAAAATACTAGAATGAGACAACTCACAGTCAACAAAGTCACATAACAGGTCAGTTTTTATTGATAGAAGACCGCATAGTGTCTGGAGAGAATTCAAACCTTTGGCAGGAAAACTGACAATTTCCAAAAAAGATTGGGGTTGAGAGCACCTGCTGTGTTGAAACTCACAACATCCATGTGGACAGGCTTAAGTGATAGATACATTAGTTGATCTACTGGTAGACCACTGGGGGTCACTGACACCCCCATGAATACATTTGATGTCTCTATATACAAGAAAAGCTGAAAATAAGTAAGTGTACTGATTTATGAATGACTAATTGTACTAACAGTATAGTCATTGTAACAAGATGCCTGTGAGGATTGGAATGTTATGGGGAGGTAAATCTGACAACAACCTAGACATGATAGAAGTTATGATCTGTTATATACTGACTCAATGGATCATACTGGGACTATGTACTTTGACCTTGCTATTGTTTAGTGTCTGTATGTTTAAAAGTAACACTTATGATGCAAAATAAAAGATACCTTTGATGCCTTATTATATCACTTTCTGTTGACATGGGTAGTGGATAGTTACATGAATCTTATAATGTCATCTTCTTTGAAAGCAATAACAGTCAAAGAATTTTATGAATTTTCGTTCAATGACATCACATTAGATCAAATATAGCATTTATAAATAATAAGTAATTTGGTACTACTCAGGGAATAGTCTTAAGGATGTCTGCTTGTCATGTTTTGGAATTTTTGTCAGATTTTCGGAATCCTCTAGTTTTATCCATTTGAATGACTTAAAAAAATTTCCCCATGAACCCCCTTTTTTTTCTTTTTATAAATCTTTTACATGTATAATTATAAGTCATTTGTAAAAGTCTTATAAAATTTTATTTATTTTTTAATAGTATTTGAGAACTTTAACTGGTCAATGATAAAGCTATGAAAAATCAAGAGAGAACATTTCCCCGCCAAAATTCCAATGGCTTATATCTCGAAAACAAGCACACAGACCCTTATATATTTTTTTGCTTTTTTAATTCCTCAATTTATTCCCTATCAGTACATACTAGTTTTATGAAAAGTTATTTATTTGGAAACTGAGCAGCGAACATCCTTAAGAAAATAGAACTCAGATTTTTCTCCTTATTGAAATTCTCCTCAAGGTGACTTTTGGATGAAGAACAGCAATAGTTGTGATCTGCCACTGCTTTAATTTTTGTCAAGAATGTGTAGGAAATTGAGTTTGATTAGTTGATACACAAAATCCTCGTGTCCCTAATCAACATTGTAAAGAACTGCAGGTCAATTAACCATAAACATCAGGCCATAAAAAAGAATAGGTTTGTTTGTCCAAACGCTACCTACCCAGAAAAAATCTGCCTACTCAAATTCTTTTATTGTCCTGATTTGAAAAAGTTTTTTTTTAATCAGATAGGCATGAAGACTAATAAACACCCGATACTTCAATTTCTCTTTTTGAAAAAAAAAAAAATGCCTACCTACCTACCTACCCACTGTCTCAACCTTTGGGTAGGGTTTGGGCAAACCAAATTTTTTTTAATTGTGGCCTCAAATGTAAGTTTCATTGACATTTTTTCTCTTTACATAACAACAGTTAAACACTTAGTACCCCTAAGGAATTTTATGCATTATTCTCTTTTAGATTTCTATCAAAACAAATGAAAATGGTACAGCTCTTTTATTCTACTCTCATTTATGATTGAAACTTAACATTGTGATGTAATAAATCATTGATAGTGTGTGCTAAAAATCTTTTTGAGATTAGAACTCTGCAAAAATTGGAAAGATAAACGTACTGTAAATGGAAGGGTGGGAAGATTCATCCATGCTTATCTTGTCGACAATCAATGTTTAATGGAGTCAAGTTTTTTATCCTCAAAAGGTCAAACATGTGTCTTACATAACTTTGGTTTTAATCTTTGTGCTTAAAACATTCACATCTTCAAACTGAACTTCAAATGTAGTGTTTTAAACATACAGTTTTCCAGAGGCGGATTTAGGGGGGGGGGGGCCCGGGCCCCCCTTTTTGGGAAAAAAATTGGTTGCTTATATAGGGAATCACTGAAGCTGAAAATTTCTGGATCCGCCACTGTTTTCTGTGTGTGTCTGTCCTAATCTGACAAAACAGACTAAATACTCTTGCTTCATGGCGATACCACTCAGTCTTGCATTTGTGCTTGGATCATTAATACATCGAAATAAGAAATAAGACGTGGGTTGGTCTAGAAATGTTAGTATGTCCTTTACCAAAATGCAGTGACTTATCTTTTAAAGAGTTAGTAATTCAAAAAGCAAAAGCAGAAATAAATCTACACCTTCTACCTATATAGATATCATGCTTTAATTAGATATTAGTTTTCAGCTGGAAAAACTTTCCGGTAATTTCATTTTAAATATACCTAATCTAATATACATCAGGAAATATAACTAATTTTCAGTAAGGGGTACACCTAGTTTTCAATAAAATCAAATTAGAATACGGTAATTAAGATCAAATTTGAAACCAGACATATAGCAGGTGTCTAAATGAAAACAAATTATCCCAAATTTAAAAGTTTCACTTTAATTACAGGAAACATGCATGCACAGTTTATTGATTTCACAGATTAAAACAAAACTTTTCAGATTAAAACAAAACTGTTCAAATCTCAGGTTTAATTTATTGATAAAAGCCACTAAATTGCTGAAACATGGTTAGCTGTTCAGCTGCAAGTGCAAACTGTGCACGGCACGGGATGACAGTTGTGTGCAGAATAAGAGTTATTGTTGAATGACACAACATCAGCACCAATGACTGTGTGGGTGCTCCAATGAAGCAGGAAGTTAAATAACACAACAGATTTTATAGATTAAGGGCATAGTCTACATATTCAAACATGGAAAAGGTCAACAACTATGATAGATGGTCATTAAAGCTGATGTAGGGTATATTGTCAGAGTCAGCAACAATCAAATAAAAGAAATATTTGAAGGACATAAACTTAGACACTCAGGTGTCTAAACAATATATCAGACTCTACTAATAATTAAAGCAGGTAGATGATGGTTATATCTGTCAAAGGTTCCGAGCATGTAAGTTTTAGCAATGCCCAAAATAAATAAAGAGAAATAAGGGTACTGAAAATGACGTGTCTTATAATGGCCGGTTGAGTTTTAGTGACACCATTATGTAGAATTATGTATGGCTTGGTAAAGGAGGGAGGTATCTATTATAGAAGCAGATTTGTAGGGTTGATGAAGTTGCAAGATAACATTAATGATGCAACAGTATAACTGTCTGGGAAATAATTAAGTAGTCACTGAAAGGGAAAGCTACAATTTCTCAAATAGATAAGTTAACTCTTCATAAGTTTAGTATAACAGTTGCATGTATTAATACACACAGAATCATTTTTAAGTACATATCTAAGATAGATTTTTGTTCTTTTTTCTTAGATCCCATATTCCCATGCTATATATATTACAGCTACATCTCTCCCCTGCCTTAAATTATAACTTCCCAGAAGAAAAAAATTTGATCCTTCGAATGCAATAACACAATGATAGGAACTAAATGGGTTCCACCTAAGGATACATAAAATAATTGTTCTAGAACAAAAACCAAAAATTTGGGTACAATATTGTACATTTTATCAAGGGGCTTAAAACACTTTGGAATGACAAAAGTTAAAATAATAATTATAGGTCAATCATTTGTTAAATTTCATCTGGATTAGTTGAAGGTTGTCAAAGACCTCAAGCAAGTTTTAACTAGCTAAGAATCACCATTTTTTTTTTATGGAGGTGACCTTTCTGCACTTATTTTTTTGTGCCTCCAACACATCTTTGTACTTCAAGACCTGTTTCTGTTGATTTTTCGTACTGCCATGACATTAAAAAACAAACAAGTTTCCAAAATAGTAAAATATCAACATCATCAATAATTGAAATTGAAGCAAAACTTCAAAACAAATCAGAGGTATGTATTAGAAACTCAAATAAACAGTCAACAATGTGATTCGTGAGATGATCCAAATCTTCATAATAAACAAATTAGAAAGAGAGAAAATAAAGATCAGAGAATTAACAACTACCAGAGTTAATGTGTTGTAACACCCTACTCTAATGTTTCATGCTATCAAAATTTACTTTATCAATATCTTTTTCTATTTTATTGAGTGCACGATTCTATAGTTAAATGTTTGAAAATAAATAAAGTAATCATGAAATTACAATAAAATTATAACATTTAAAATGATTTTCTTTTTTTAACATCATGAAACATGCTTCAGAAATAATTGAACATCCTTTCAATCAAACAGATCAGACCTGTGATTGTCTACTGTTTCAGTTTTCTATGATGTGTTTTCTATGCTGTTGTTTGTCTTTTTGGTGTTTTTTCTTCTTTGCTTTTTGCCATCATGGCATTGTCAATTTATGAGTTCTAATATCCCTTTGGTATCTTCCAATCTCTTTTATAAATCAGTCAGTGGAAATTCCTCTGTTCCAGGTAAAAAGGGGGAGGGTCTGAAGTTCTCACTAATCGTAGGACAGCATTCAATGTAAAAAAATCATCACTTAGTGTGATATGTTGCATGCACTAAACCAGGACTTTTTTCTTATCGCATTTTTGTCTAAAATCTTCATCATCTGTACTGAGGGTGCCTACATTGTAACATTATAAGGCAGTAAACAAGTTTTATGGTCCTGCAGCAGACTGACCAGTCAATAAAAGAAGAGATACCTGGCATTCCAGACATGATAAAACAGATAGTGTATACTGAGCTACAGGTGTTACTAAACTTGTTTATTTTATACACCTGTTTTACAGCCAAAATATTTCAATGTTCTTTTCTTGCAAAAAGTATTTCAATAAAAGTAAACTTTAATAACAAGATACAAATGGAATGGCACAATTTTTATCTGTGCTGTCTAATTCTTAAGTTTGTAATTCTGTAAAGGTTGGTTATCGAACAAACATGGAGTTGATAATGAAATGCACCACTATAAGTGGATAAGAATGCCCTTTCCTTTCAGGTGTCAAACAGTCATTCTTAGCTACCGTTAGCATCAAATTGGGTAAAATTTTACGGGGATTTGTCAAAATATCGTTATTGTGATTTGTAAGAGGTCTTGATTAATTATCGTTTCCGTAATTTTTGGAAAAAATATAAAGTGAATCATCAAAATCAGTCCATTTTTTTATTGTTAAAAAAAAGTGAACATCTTATCATCATGCACTAAAAAAATATTGTTAATGTCATTTGGCAAGAATTTTTACCATTATTGGTCTGATGAAGGTAACTCCATTACAACCCTCTTATAAGGGTACAAGAATCACACCAAGACATTACTTTCTGATTTCCTAGAATTGAAAACAATTATCATTGTAAAAGTATTAGCTGATTTTCTGGACCATTTGGTATCAAGGTATTTAAGACACCTGGAGCCAGATGTTGACACTACATTCTTTCACCATGCCAGTTTCTGCATCATTAGGAAGCCTAATTTTAGAATACACCTGTTTGACACCTGATTTTAAGTTCAGAGGTTGTAAACTTGTAAAAAATTTAGTCAAGAAATATCCTTGAGGCATTTTTTTCAAGGTCATAAGAATTTTCGAAGTAAGATGATCATTAGTTTCTGAAATGCTACAACTGCAATTGGTGAGATTTTTAGTGTTCTGATTTTTAAACAGAGCTAAATGATATTTGATACTTTTGAACTTGCGATTAATTTTATGTTCTGGTGTCCTTGTATAGAAAACGTAGCTTGCCATTATATTGAATCTGTAGGCATTTAAGTTATAAATTAAGTCCCATGCATTTGCTTTGTAAAAGGTATTTTGAAAACAGAGTTCGAACAGATAAATGCCCTTAAGGAATTTGGAAAACTAATGCCTTGGTGCATCTCTCATACATATTGACATACAATTCCCATGTCCCTTGTAATATAGAACCATTTATCATTCTGAGAATATACACATACATCAATCATTATTGATATTCTAGAAAGCTGAAAAGAGCAGTAAATATTGAATATCATTATAGAAAGTGATTGAGCATCAATTCTAATATCCTGACATCAAATATTTACTTAGTACTAAAATTCTAAGCAGAATTTCTACCCATATGACAACAAATATTTACTTTTGGTTAAAGAACCTAATCCCTTAGCATCCCATATTTATCTTGCTACGTTCTCTTTGTTATTCATCAATTTCGTCATTATTGAACCCGATTCTTTTATTCAAATGATGGAATAAAAGTTGGTTATATCAATACACTTATAAGACAATGACCATTGAACTAAATTGATGTCATTAAATAAATATTTTCTCTTGCTTATGTCATGTATGTAGTTGTTGTTTCAGCAATAATGTTTTCACTCAAACTTACAGAGTTCTTTCCTGTACATGCCATCAATACAAGTTATGTTTGTGGTATTTAGCTGGCTCTCCTAAATATTCTTATCTCCATCCCAATTTTCAGAGGAAAAACAGATAGCTACATCTTTCACATTTCATTTAAATTAATCATACTCAAGTCTGTGGAAAAAAATCATCATTAAAAGATGAAAAAGGGGGAGGTGGGAGGAAATACACTTTGAGTGGCTTCTATTTATCAAACCTTAAACATACAGCAATAGAGGCATTAGGACACTCAACTATTAAACCACAATCAAATCACACATCACATAAAAAGGGAGGACAAGAAATAGCATGGTTCTTTTACTTTGACCTTGTTATGAGTTATAACTAAAACACTCTATCCCCCTTTTTCCCTGAATTTATAAAAATCTTCACTAAGTGAAAGCATCATCTGCAATGATGTAAAGAGGTACAAGCTAAGGAATGATGGATTTTCCACATGCTGACAACATTGACCTTGTATGACCTCTCATGTAATAGACAACATAGCTGTCATTGTTATACATGAAATATACATCAATGTGACTGCTATGGAAATTGTTTGAATACTAGGTGATGAAAATCGAGCATTTTTCTGTTAATTACTGACAAAACTATAAGTCAAGAAAGATAATAAATCATGCACAAATTTTACTCCTTTTCTGCAATTTTGCAACTGCTTTAACACTTTAGGATTTCATGGTAGATCTTGCATGTTTTGCAAGGGTTATAAGGGTTTGTGCGACTAATTTTTTTAAATTTATTATCTCTGATGGTGAGACCAATCACAAATATGTGATGTCCAAGTGCATGAGGGACTGATTGGTGCATGATTATGTCACTTTAAAAAGGGAAAAAGTTTCAAAAGGGCCAATGATAAATCAAGTTAAAAACTTTCTTCTTTTTTTCCATTAGGACATCATTTCATAACTCAACAACAATATATAATCTTCAATGATACTACCGGTATGTATAAATTTTGTTTGGCATAGAAGATTATTTACCATTTAAAAAAATTATCGATTGTCTGATCAGCTAATCCAGAAACAGCTGAAAGCCAAAAATTCACATAAATTGAATCACAGTCTGACTGCAAAAATGTTACTATAGTACATGCATGTGCCTACGTGTATGTTACCACAAAAACTGTACTTAGTTGCCTCCCCTTTTTAGCTGAAATTGTGCCAAAATCTACAAAACCTTAACCTCCAGTTTTCAGATATAAAAACATGTTTTAATAACATCTTCATATGTGAAAGACAAACGATATTCCATGTTATCAAGCGTAATCTAAGGTAAAAATCTGTCGGGTTTTAATGTTTTTGACAAAATAATCCACCTCCTATTTTGAAATTAACAACAGATGTATAAATCACCTGTATCATCAAAATTGATTGAAGAAATTTTTCACATTATTAAAAGAGTATGCACTATAACAGTAAAGTTGACTTCAAACTCAAAGGGACTTATAGATAAATTTCCAACAAAAGATTTATAAATATTAGAATATGTGAGATGTTTCTGTATTTAATTAAAATTGTACTTATTGGACTTAAATTAGCAAGATTTGGTGCTAAGGAAATATAGATGAACATTTGGTTTGGTGACTGAAAACAGTAGTTTTGTTGCTACTAGCTTCAGAGACTGCATTATGGCCTAAACAGTATGTGACTAACTTAAACTGAGAGCTCAATATCTCTATAATCAACACAAGAAAATATGACGACAAGATTTCATTTTACAATAAATTACAAAATAAACAAAACTTACTTTTTGACAGAATGAAAAGCCAGGCAAATATTAGGAAGCCAGACAAAGAAGGAACTCAGAACATTCTGAAAAAAATCTACAGAAAACATCTGGTTTCCTAATGATTGACAGGACACCAGGAGACAACTGGTTTTCAATCTATACATGTATATCACTACAGAACCAGATGTTCCCCAAGATATGCAGTTTATAAACAATACATAACCCTACTCCTGCTGTTATCCTTTGTTTTGGACTGTTATCCTTTGTTTTATGTAACAGATAAGCAGATCAAGCTGTGATGGATCAGTTATGTCAGAACTTTTTTCTTTTTTTGTGCCATTTTGTGAGAATATATAAATTCCAAGTCAATTCTGTCATGCTTATACTATTAAACCTCTTCTGCTCAAAGACTGACTGCTGACCTTGACCCGAAAAAAATGTCAAACTTCATCAACTAATTTCAAATGACAACTCAGCTTAACATCTTTATTCTTCAAAAGACAAATTTTGCAACCAATAAGATGAAAGATATTAAATGAAAAGCTGAATAAAAAAAATAATGGCAAAATTAGTAAATGACTGAAGGAAAAGATATGGGAGATAACTCTAGCAAAAAAGAAAATCTATATGATAAATGTAGGGATGCATTATTCTATTATATTTTCTAGTATTTGGAATGCTTTCTAGTAAGTTTGAATTTTGTCTGTGAGTCTTACCTCAGAATTTTGGCCAAGAAATTGTATTGAAATATATGAGTTTATGCATTGTTTGTTTTTATTTATACCAATAGCCTGATTAAAACAGAGAATAAAATGCTCCACGTTGAGCAACTTAAAGAAAATGTAGAGAAATTTTTTTTTTATTTTGTTGAATGAATTACCGGTACAGACATACAGACTTGTTTCATTTACAGTTTTTATTCTGTCTGCGTGTCACCACTATGAAAGTCATAACAGAAACAGATTTCTCCGCAGGGAACCAGTTCAAATACTGTAATTTTACAAATTAATATCGTTAATATTGTTAAAAATACATATCTGATTAGTATGTACTCAAATTAATTTGGCATTTTTTGCAAATATTGTTTAACTTTGGATGAAATTGTTATGAAATAATAACAAACCAGAAATGAGAAATGAGAATACCTTATGTTTTACAAGACGTTATTTTAATAAATATCCAGATCAAATATCATGTTATAATTTGATGAAATCACAATCTGTCCATATGTTTTTTACACAATCGTCCATTTCTAATTATTTTATTAGATTCACACATGTTCTTTAGATAGGGTCTAATTTGTGTAAGAGAATTGAAATAATAAAAACATGATTATGAATCATACGTAACACTACCAATAAATAACATACATTCTGATTATAATCAGGAAGTTAATCAAGCTTTAATATGATTATATAATTTCTGAAATAAGATTAATAAAGAAATACTTGTAATAAAGCATATATAGGAATAAAAGGAGATGTGTTGTACAAGATATCAACCCCAGAAAATTTAATATATCAGCAAGACTTGAGGTCTCGAGTCAAAACATGTGGTACAATCTGTTCATGAGCCTTAGATATTTCCAAAAGAGGTGTATCATGATATTTTAATAACTTGAACATTAGATATAAATATATTGTTTTTATTTTGGGTAGTTGACTTTTTCATGGTTACCAAATTCTGCTTTGGCAAATATCAAAACTGACAATTTTCAAATACATGTTAGCAACATCAAGCAGTATTCTTAAACAAATTTAAAAGTTATTTGCAAGGTCACTCTATGATGAACAAATGACATGAACCTCAATGATGAACAAATGACATGAACTTCAATGATGAACAAATGACATGAACCTCAATGATGAACAAATGACATGAACAGCATCTTTACTTCCTTAGTAGCTATCCTATTTATGGCCTTGAACTTTTCACAACAGCAGATACATGTAACTGACCTTGAAATGAATGAAAAACTAATTTACTCTGATTGGTCAAAAAGTAGATGGTTCACTTCATCTGCACACACAAAGCTAAAGAAAATGAACAAATGTTTTAAACTTAAAGTTAGAATGAGGCCTTCAAAATGCAGCAAAGGCTTGCATCTCATTGTAGGTTCTACACATTCCACTGCACAAGAATGAAGCAACTAAAACTTGTCAAGCTGTGGACAACACTAAACATGTGCATTGAAGAAGCATGTATAATGCCTAATTAAACAATCAATAACATGTTTCTCTCCCTTGACATTAAGTGTCCATTGACCTTCACCTGTAGTTGATTTAGGTTTGTGTTGTTGGATTGCTGTACAAAACATCTATTTTTCACATGAAACCAAACATTGATTTAATTTTTCTTCCAATTCACTACTTAAGCTAGATAAACAAGCAATGTATGATATTCCCATTTATCATGTAAAACACCATATCAAATCTAAATGTTGATGTTTTGGGTGAGGAAGAATATGTACTAGAAATTTTCTACATGATCATTAAAGTGTAGAAATGATTGCATTTGATGATGGCATTCATTTCCTTAACTAATTTTCCAAATGATGAGAACAGATTATTGTTGCACAGATGGTGATTAAATATCTTACATGAGAAGTGACCCATGAACTACAGGAAAAATGACCCATAACCACATGGAATTTCCAAATGTATTTTAGAGATCTTCTGATATTTGCAGGTGGTTTTTAACTAGATTGATTTTTAGGGCATAATTCCAGAGAATTATATAAAAACAAGCTGTAGATTTAGAAGGGAGATAACTTTTAAAGCTTATTCTAAAATTATTTCCAATTTACCTATTAGATTTTTTCAGCAAAGCAGAATTAGCTAAACAAATATTTTTTAAAGAATTTCAAGGGAATGATCCAAAAGAACACAAAACAAAGCAAGACATGGATGAAAACAAGTTTAAAATTCGTCACATACAAGTATCTAAAAAAAATTTGAAAAAGTTTAAAAGATTAAAATCTAAAAACTTCAACTTAAAAAGTGTCAAAACAAACCTTACGTAACAGGTTTCAATTTGTAGTTTTATACGAATTAGTCTTGATGAATAAAGATTATTTTAGTAATATATTCAAAGGGACTTATTTTTCTTTTAGGGGTCAGCATAACAATACATTTTTAATAAAAATCATTTCTTCAACAAAATATGCTCTGCAATTCTTTTATCTCTTTCAATAGTAGCATTTCTTCTTTTCACAAAGGTCGGAAGCCTCCTGTTCATGTGCCTATGTCAGTGGTTGTCATGACAATACTTGATTCGAAGATTTTGGTGACAATACATTTAGTTTCAGTTGAATTTAATCACACAACCAATACGACTCAGAATGCTTTAGAACCATATTGTATTATATTGTTTGCTTAACATCCAGTGGCAAATATTTCAAGCATTTTAAGGATGATATTGTGTCTGTTGTTGAGTACTTTCTTTTGCACTCTTAAATCTTAACATTATTCATAACCCCCACATCTATCTTTTATCCAAACCTGACAAGCTTAAAAATAATGTTTTTTTTCTGATTTTGAGGCCATTAAGAGATATCAAAATGAAGGTTTTCTAAATTTATGTCTTTTGAATGTAAGTATTATAGATATTGATAGAATTATTATCTTGTAAAAAAATAAAACAATAAAAACTTGCCTTGTCATCATGGTAGGAATGATATGGGTTATACATCTCAGCTCTTGTGTTCCATTCATTGTCATACAAAGACTTACAACGAGAGTTATCTCCCTCCATTAAACTCTTCAATTTCAAAATAATTAAAATCCACACTTATCAAGGAGAACAAACTCAAAAACTAGAAAAGCTTCTATATGATAAAATATTTGAGAATTTTTTAGGGTAAAGATATCAGCATATTTCATATCTTTAAACATTAGATGGGCTATCTTTTAGAAGTTTGTGTGCCGATTTTCTAGGTGATATCAATATGTTCAGTGCTGCTGCCAAGGAAAAAAGATAAGCTGTTCTTTAAAGATAAGGATTCTTTGGTATGTATGGACACATAACTGCTGCAACATCTCATCTTATCTGACAAAAACACAAAATTCAAAAATAGCTACTGAACACTTTTCACAATGTTTGAAGCCAGTGGTAATTGGCAAAATATCACCTCTATCCTGCAGGTAACTATTTAATTGGCTCAAACAATATTAAACTCTATCAAAAAGGAGTGAAGTTGAAGACTAACTTATTAAAGGGATGGAAGATCATCATGGTTTTATGCAATACTGCAGATTTCTGCAGATGTACAAATACAAATAGTTAAATGACATATTGCTTCTATATATGCACAAGCAGTCACAAAAGATTCAATATGTAGATTAGTAATGGCAAAGAGCTAACTGTACTCAGGCAATCACAAAGAGTCAACTTATACACTGAAAATCAAAGAGAGTAAACTTGTATGTACTCAGGCAGTCACAAAGTGTCAATTGTACTCAAGCAATCACAAAGTGTCAATTGTACTCAGGCAGTCACAAAGTGTCAATTGTACTCAGGCAGTCACAAAGTGTCAATTGTACTCAGGCAATCACAAAGTGTCAATTGTACTCAGGCAGTCACAAAGTGTCAATTGTACTCAGGCAGTCACAAAGTGTCAATTGTACTCAGGCAATCACAAAGTGTCAATTGTACTCAGGCAATCACAAAGTGTCAATTGTACTCAGGCAGTCACAAAGTGTCAATTGTACTCAGGCAAACACAAAGCGTCAAACTGTACATACTATTAAGACAGTCATAAATTTGAAACTGTGCAGAAAGCAATAATCTTTGCAATATTTCTTCATGTTTAAGATAAGCCTAAGTTTATCAGTTATTTTCAAAGATGGATTTCATTAAATGGTCATTCTCACATAAGTCTTTAACTTTAATTACAACTGAATGCAGATTTATAGAGAACATAAGACATGATTTTTTCATTGATGTAAATTTAAAGATATTCTACATGATCATCTAATTCTCCCATGATTCATAGTTTTTTTTTATTCAGGAAGACATTTTTTATTTAGATGGAATGATTCACACTTAAGAACCTTTTTATATGTCTCAGTAACTTTAGATCTAAGATCACATTGAAGATTTTTTAAACCTTTTTTATCTCTTTGATTTAAGAAGACTTTAATCTGATCTTATTTCTGGGCAAGGATCAGACACAAACTAATTTAATCTCCCAGCTGATAAAAAATTACAAATTTCATTGAAATTAAACTTGTGGATGTAATAACAGTAAAATCTATTTAAATACTTCAGTCTGTAATTCTGATGAAAGATTATGTAATATAATAACTACAGCACCATGGAAAACATCTCAAAATATTTTTGTTTCTATTTTAATTCCAAATTTTTAATCAATAATAACCCATGAAAGAAAACCATTTTCACTTCAAAGGTTTTTTCACTTTCCCAGCTGTATAATTTTCAGCATTTTCACAAAGAGCAATATTCATTTTTTTCTTCTTCTAAATTCCTCATCAAGGATAAACAAGATATTGAAAGCCATTTCATTAAAATAGTAAAACACCCCAATTATTTTTCTTAATGAACATGAAAAATTCCGCGGAAAGAATGAATCATGAATCTTTGAAGTGAAATTAACTTGAATTGTGTGCTTATTAAATTTTTCTCAGAGAAAAAAAATCCCCCTTTTTTAATATTTATTCAGTGGCACACTTAACAAAGTGATTAAAAATGAAACAAGTTTTGTCTCCTTATTATTTTATCTTATTTGTGCTGACAATCATTCTATGCTGAACACAGGCAAGCATTTACTGCCCAAGTCTTCAAAAAATACTTAATTCATTCACATCAATCCTAAAATCACATTTTCTATAATTTTTAACATTAACCTCAAAAACAATGATTAATGGTCATATAATATTGTTATTGGAAATTTTAGTTTATAAACCTATTTCCATCTTGAATACAAATAAGTGTTCACTAATCATTTTTTAATGAACTAATGTAAAAATGGTAAATATAGTACATAATAAAATCAGCCAAACTATACTAAACTATACTGATACAAAAATTATGCAGTAAATCCCTCTAAATATTTATACAATTTCTACATTATTATCTATTTATAAAGATATCTGCTGTCTTTCACCTGAAGAATTAACCTTATAATTTACACATGAAAAAATGTTGTTTTTCCCCCCAATAATTAACCTTCCTGCTAAGAAATTACAGAAATCCTGCTGTTTTTTTTCTTGTCTTGATTACTGATGACGTTAACTTGTAATTAGATTGTCCTCATTCTAATGCAAGGGAACCGTAGTGATTAGAATTGGAACATTATCTAGTATTTTCACTTATGGTATAAACATGTGCAAAGGGGAATAACTCTTGCTGAAAATGTATTATTTAAATGATGAGGAAACTGAAACATTACAAAAATTCATTAAATTTTGTTATACAAATGTTACTTGATCACATCATATTTCAAAATAAAAATAAAAATATGAGGGAATTCTTGCATTTTTTTTTATGTGAGATAGAAACTGTGTTCAACATTTTGTTTATATAGATCCATAAAATATGTAATCATATGCCAATCATCCAAAAACTAAGTTGAAAGAAGAATGAATAAATTGATGTTAAATGTCCAGCAGTAAATATTACATGCATATCAGGATGACAACATGATGATGAGATATGAATATGAACTGTGCTCAATACAAGATGGACACAACAAGTCAGCTTTTTATTTTAGAAATGCAAAGGTTTTTTTTTGGTTACTAGTCCGTCTGGCATTTTGGGTTACAAGCTTTGATTGCCCTAGATGTAAATGTTCTAGCCCTGTGTATTGGGCTGGTAGATTTGTATCACCTGCAAGGTCTGGAGGAAGGCACGTCACCCTCCTCTGACGAATGGTCCCTCTGGGCAGACTGTTTTGTTCTTTCTAAAATTGTGCGACAAATTGTGCGACTCGCTTAGCAGAGAAGCAGAAAACACCAGTTTAAATGTATTTTGATTGACTATTCCAAACATGAAAGCCATGACCTCCTGCACTGGAAGTTAGCATGCTGCCACCAGACCACCAAGGCAGGTAAGTCACAATTGAACTTAAAGCTTTGAAAAAATATGTACCAATCAGCCGACATTTCTCTTAACATGCATGTTTATCATAAAAACATGCCATCAGAACTTACTGGAATTAATACACGTATCTTACAAAACTGAATGGTAAATATATCTTAATTATAGTGATAGGCTGCATAAAACAGTTGGAAGTGATAAACACTGATCACTATGTACTATAAAATATCTATCAAGTTTTCATCAGATGTACTGGCAGATTTCCTCGATTTCCTAGCTTATCTCATTTTTTCATCAAAATATAGAACTTTATCTGAATCAAGGCTATTTGAGTACATTTCATTCAAGTGTCAGATATTGGAAACTGTTCAAAGGGGGGTAATTCTAGCATTATCGGTAGTTTGATATTTTTCAGTTGTGATTTTTTTTTTGGTTTTGCTTCATAACAACTTTATGGTTATCAGATAATATTCCTTCAAAGTCATACAGATAATACAAACATGAAGAGAAGAGCCTTGTACTAGAAAAAATCAACACACATGCTATCAATATCAATGGATTATAGAGTAAAAGACTTGCTTATCTCAATTTATTTTGGTTCAATTTCACAAACAATAAGCAAACAAGTCCTGATTGAAATTGGTTATTGAAATTATAATATCTCTTGCTGTCATTTATTTCATTTCAAAGTAGAAGAATACAATTATATGAAACATTATAAATATCTATTGCTGTCATTTATTTCATTTCAAGGTAGAAGAATACAATTATATGAAACATTATAAATATTAAGGTTCATCTGCTATAACCATGTTAACTATTCTTCATCAGCTAAAAACTTTTTTCTAAATTTCTTCAAAAAAAAGGAACACAAAAAAGAAGTTATTAGCAGCTAAAGCTTTCATAACTTTCTTTCTTATCATTGCTCTTTAGGAATAACCATTTCAACTACTAACTTAAATAACAAAACACACACACACACACAAAATAGAAAGCCTCAATACATCCCCAGAAAAAATTACTTTACAAAGTAAACAATTTTACGTCCCAATGTCCTATTATCAGTTGTCCCCAAAATTACTCCAGGTCTACCACAACATTAATTCATATAATCCAACATTTGTATTTTTCTCTTTTTTTCTATAAAATAATAATAAAAACTTACATTTGTGCTGAGTTGGGTTGTCAGCGTTGACACTTTTTCCTGTGCAGATTCCAGCTCTCTGCGTAATTTACGAACCTACAAGTATGAAATGTACTCCATGAAGTTCAAAACCATGAGCTAATTAACGATATCAACGTTATGTCATAACAACATTAGCAATCAATGCAAAATCTCTATCTTCATCTAATTCAAATTATGTCATAATAAAACAACAAAATATTTCATAATTTCCAAAATCCATGAGGGTACAATAACAAAATCCACAGTACATCTAAAAATCCAATTGCTTTGAAAAGTTAGCCAGCAAAGTTCAAAAGAAATATCAACTTAAAAAGCAATTTTCTGTTAAGTAGATCTTTATGAAATTGAAGGAATTTCAATATGAATATTTTTAGCAGGCGATACTACAATGTAATTTCACTTATCTGCCGAAATGATAACAATGATTGAGAATAGTTAAAAATACTGCATCAGTAAAACAAGCTTAAATCAAGAATATTTTTTTCCGTTTTTTTCCTGACAAGTAAGCTGTGTTTACATGATTATACACTTGTTTAAACAATAACATTTTGAGGAGATCCATTTGATGTTTTTATTGATTATTTTTGTTATAAATGATTAAACACATTAAACATAATATGGATAGTCTATCTTAAGTGCATCTGAAAGAAGGCATTGACTTAACTTTGAACCTTGTGTATAGTAATTAATAGTCCTTTTATCTCTAACCTTTCAGTCATTTTTAAAATAAAAATTATGATAAATATACCATTATTTCAAATGTAACATGTGAAGATGTAACCCTGAACTTTGACTACATATTCTGTTGTTCTTTCATTACCACTGGCCAGTAACACTGACGTTGTGACTTTGAACCCTGCTTTAATGCAGGTGCACGCTACACCAATCTTAATTGACTAGGATTGTCAGTTTTCCTATCGAAGGTCAGTGGTTTTCACCAGGGACTCCCGGCTCCCTCCACCAATAAAAACTGACCGCCACGAAATAACCTAATGCGTAGCTTAAAAGTGGCATTAAAACACCAAAAATCAAAATCAAAATCTTCCAGTACCATTAACTGGGAATTTAGAATTTACAGACCTTCCTATTTAAATGAGTGTTTCCTTATTTATCTGGCTGTCATGTGTTCATCATTTTGTGTCACATTAGGTCAGTGGAGGAAATTCTCCTTCGTCTTTTAAAAATTAATTAGATTATACTTCGTAAATATTTATATTTTTTGGACCCTTTCTTAGCTGATACACTAGTATATGGTTAATTAACACTTTTCTTTAAAAATGTCCTGTACCAAGCCAGGAATATGGCCATTGTTATATTATAGTTCGTTTCTGTATGTGTTACATTTTAACGTTGCGTCGTTTGTTTCCTCTTAATTTTGAGTGTAAATTCACATTGCGATAAGACGTGTCACGGTACTTGTCTATCCCAAATTCATGTATTTGGTTTTGATGTTATATTTGTTTTTCTCGTGGGATTTTGTCTGATGCTTGGTCCGTTTCTGTGTGTGTTACATTGTAGTGTTGTGTCGTTGTTCTCCTCTTATATTTAATGCGTTTCCCTCAGTTTTAGTTTGTTACCCAGATTTTGTTTTTTGTCCATGGATTTATGAGTTTGAACAGAGGTATACTACTGTTGCCTTTATATTTAAAGACTATATTTTACGCTTAGATTTGTTCATAATTGGGTAGTTCTCTAACTGACATGACTGTCCAACAACTTCTTTTATTTACTGCACCTTGCAATTTTTTCAAAATAAAACCCCTCAAAAATTGCGGATACAGGGGTATTGTCTGAAGAAGATTAGACCACTCACTTGGTGTTTTAAACCAATACAAAAAGGAGGAAAACATTTAATAAAAAATTAAATGTGTACACCAAATGTGTTTTGTCCACAAAATCTGATCAGTGACCCTTGAATCAAAAAAATTGAAAAGCCAAAAAAAGAATGAAGGTAATGAGTATATTGAAGACCCAAAATTTCAAAAGGTTTTGATAACATAAGGCCAATATAATTTTTTCCTGGGGGTAGAAAATCCTTACATCTTTAGAGTAGCTGTCTCTTTAGTATACACCCCCAAAACATAATTTCCTTCATTAAAATAAAACAAATATATCAATGGTCTGGCAAACAAACAAAACACAGCAGGATAGCCTATATACTGAATGGGTTATATCTTACTTAGAATGAAAATTTTGTAAACTCTGATAAAAAATCTGACAACTGTATAGTAATCCAGACTAATGGGATATTGAAATATAGAGTACAGTTATAATTGATTAATGATTTAAGTCACTTCACCACTGTTTGATAAAGTCTGTTGTCATACATGATAGGGAAGCAACGTAATGTGAAAAGGGAGACAACTCAATTATATTTACTTAAATTACAAATGTTTAATCTATCACAGTTTTGAGTGTGTACATGTATAAAAGGGACGCACAATAAGGAGAAAAGAGAGATTAATCAAATATACCAATGATAGTTACACGGTAAAAAAAATATTGGAACAATTTACTGTTTCAATTTTTTTTAGATTAGTTAACTTATTAGAATAGTAACCTGTACATTTTTCCCTCAAACTCTTCAACCATCTTATGTAAAATTATCAAAATAAATTCTGGCATATTATTTTTCAAATGAAGAACACGAGATTTAGTGTAAATAATAATGACGTTGAGTCTTTTATACACAATACAAACTAATGTGTGTAAGTGTGTAAAGAGAGATAACTCTTGCATACCTCAGCATTCTGTTTCTCTTCAGCCTACAACAAAAATTCAAAACATAATATGTTAATCAATTCCTTAATTCTCACATTGAAATTTCAAAAGTGTCAAAAGTGTTCAATCCTTTACTCACAGTTTAATGATAAATATATTCAATTCTGTCTTGGTATTAATATTCAGAGTGGTTTGAATTGGTACTTTCAGAAGTATTCAGGTCAAACCATTCATTCTCTTAAAAATTGGTAGATAATAAGCAACTTTTATGAGCTGTTTTCTAGTTGAAAACAAGTACCTGTTTAACAATTGTCTATCATAATGAAAAATGGAAAGGTGTGTAAAATTTAAGATTAGCATATCTTATAACCATATGTCCCAGCTTGTACTAGTTTACATATATGTTCTTTTGAAGGATTTGGATGTTGGTCAGGTCTATTACACTTCAATATTATGTTGATATCTGTTATGTGTTGTAGGTAGGGACACATTTTTTTTAATGTGATACTTTAAGCTTCAATATTTTTTTTTTTATATTTACATTTGTTATTTTTTCATAGTTCGTTATATTACGCAACAAGTTCTTATATATATAAAAAAAGATGAATATGGTGTAATAATTCACATCATAAAATCCTTATATTTGACAAGACCAGAAGCAAAGAAACTGCTTTCATTGCTGTTCTTTCATCATAAGTTCATAGTGACACTGTAATAATGACTTACTGTTGAGTAGTGTGAGGAAGCACTGGACACCAGAGATAGATTGGATCCATGGACTGAAATTATAAAGTCACAGTAATAAACAATAGTCATGACAAAAAAGTATACATGCATTAGGGTAAAAATAATGCCAAGGGTATCTGAAACACTACTGTGGATTCAAGAGGGGCTAACCACAAATTAAACATTCAACAAAGTATCAATTATCTTTAGGCTTCTATGCAAACTTTGGCAAAATCACCAAATCAAGTATCTATGAAAACACAATTTTGTCTTAATTCACAAAAATGTGTACCCTGACAGAAAAAATCCACAGTATATGGTTTTCTTTAAACCCTTTAATAAATTGCAGTCTTTGAAATTTGGAACTCCAATTTAGTGTTTCCACCTAGCTCGATATTTCAAGCCCCTCAGCAAATTACGCACCTCGAAATTAAGGAATTTTAAACTGCATTTTCTAAATTCTATAATTATTAAACCTTTAACTAAGGAACAACGTTTGATGAGCAAATTTCAGAATAAAAAGGCATTGCGTTATTTTTATCTATAGAACCAGTCTTAAATATTTATAAAGAATTCTTGCCATTTCATTATTTTTTTGATAATTTTATGCATTTTTTTTCTATCATACTTAAAATGGAATTTATAAATTTTGAACAATAGTAAAATAGTTTTCCTATACAAATTTCCCTTTTATAATCCATTAAGCATTAAAGTTTAATAGTAAGATTATATTTAGCTCTATACAGTGAAATTTTTTAATATTTTCAGTCCCAAAATATAAACAGTTGTTTTAAATATGAATTAACAAAACAACATATAGTCCACAACAGAATCAGTGTTTTCCCAGATAAAAAAAAATTAAAAAAAACACAGGACATTAGAAAAGAATGGTAGCCCTCAAAATTCAAATAAAAGAAAATCATATTCACAAAGAAATTTATTTGTAAAACAATTTTGATTTTAGAAATATTACCTGATGGTTTTTGAGAAAAGGCTATTCAAAGGGAAATTATTTATATTTTTTAAATATAATTAACATACATTCTATACATTTTTGTATTTCTGTCTACATGTTCTTCTTTTTGATTCATCTTGGAAAGTTTAACAGACACTTAAAATAAATCCTTTCAGGAAAACACTGACTGAGAAATCTGACGCCGACTTACCCGAGGTGTAGTCATAGTCAGAAAAAGAATAATCCAAAGTCGCTGATTTTGTTAGACCTGTTTAATAAAAATAACTTGAAGTGATCCAGTTTTTAATCTTAATGTAGGTTACAGTGACCTTATTATCTATAAATCTACTTCTATGTCTACTTCATGCAAATGTTCTATGGTTAAAAATAGTAAATTAAATATCATTCCAGACATTTTTTTTTTTTTTTTTAATTCAAGTGAAACTGATTGATAAATCACTAATTAATCACCTAAGATATCTAGATATAGTAAGTTAAGAAAGTTATGTTGTAAAGACTTTCCTGAAAGACATTTCCTTAGGTCTGAATTTGACTCTTAAATTATAATTTGATAAGATTACTGAATGGCTGCAATGAAGAGCAACAGGGAGATGGACAGATTCTTCATCAATTTTTCCCAAATCATTTCTGAGATAAAAGTATATTTCTAACCTTGTCCTTGTTTCAAGAAAACAATCATTACATTTTAGGAAGGGGAATAACTAGTATTTTAGAGTCAAACATGGTTTTTTTAAGGTTAAATCTATTTAATTCAACCCTTAACAGAACATTTTTTTCTAACTAAAAGTTTCAATGATGAATATACAAATTAATGCCACCAACAGTTTATTATGCAGAAAGTTCAAATGTTGTTTTTTTCATTATATGCATGTTAATCAACATTAAATTGATCCATAATAGCTGGGACTTCTTAGAGATTGTTTCATTGGTTAAATAAAAGATTCTATGACTTGTCAAAAATGAAACATTATATAATGTTATAAAGACAGTTGAATAGCAGTACTCTAAGGTCGATCAATTCCAATATTTGTTACATGACACAATGACAAATTGCTGTGATCTGCTGCACAGTTCATGATCGTAACCCTGTTTAACTATTGCATAAGACCATTTTTGATTACTTAAGATTTCCTTCTTCGTAACGGTAACGTGTAAACTTAGGTCATCAATTTTTCATGTAAGATAGAATGTCACTTTCTGATTAAATTTTATTGATTGTGGGAATCTCCATCTTTGAAAACTCGACCTATTTTATAGTAATGTTTGATTGAGTCATATAAACAAATAAACCTTAGAAAATATAAAAGGATTTCAGATGAGCTATAATATCCTAGTTTCCAACATTTTACAGTTATATACAGTAAATGAATGTTAAGGGCAGAGGAAAATTATCTTTTTGAGTCTTAAACTTAAATGAAATATTTTTCCAGTCTAAGAAATAATGTTTTTGGTCATATAACATACTACAAGCAGATTTGTGCATAAAAATAAATGCAAATAGAGTTAAACATGCAGAAAAACTTAAGTAAATTACAGGTATAGAACAAACAAAATAGACATGAATTTCTCTGAAAAAGTTCAGTTCAAAATGTCACCCAGTTTAAATTAGAGTTATCTCCCCTACACTGTAACAGAACACAATATGTAAATAGTCTTAAAAAATATCAAATTTAATATTTTTTGAATATTGTAAAGTGACAACAAATGACAAAAAAATAGTGATTTAGAGTTCTTTCCCTGACAAGTAAAATGTCAAATTAATTTGACAACAATCTTCTTGCATTTTGTAGAATTATCTAAAATCCCTAAATGAAAATCAAATGATCTCACCTAATTATAATTAAATTTAAACTTGTTAGCAATAAATAATTCACATTTGTCAGCATGGTGTACTTTAAATCTATAATAATGAGTGCAGAATCAAATTGCACTGATCTTACACAAATTTTCTTGCCAAAGTAAGATGTAATCTAATTTTATCAAGAGCTAGTTAAATAATTACCAGCTAATGAAATTGAATCATACATATATTTCCACGAGTTTCTACGTTTTTATATGAAATTTGAATTTATTTTGTGCAATACTTGTAATTCAATTTTTCCAATGATATTTGCAAACTTGAAACAAGAGTATCCTGTATGGAAAAAACTCAAAACGATTTAAAATAATATATAATATGGTATGAAAAACCATGGTGTTCCCCAATTCATAAACATTTTGAACTGTTTTTTCAGGGACCCAGTTCTCTGTGACAACTTACGACTGCCATCTTCATCTCGATTGATCTTGGATAGAGCCAAGCTACCATAAGGAGGAAGACTGGTCTGAGTATTGGATCGCACCATGTTTTGTGGCATACCAGGACTGGAGAAGGCACTAGGGCTACCGTAAGCAGTCATGGGATACGTGAAGCGTGAGGACGAACTATTGCTAGGTGTAGGAGAGGAAGGAGGCTGAGGACTAGGAATTTGTGAAAATGAGGCTTCGTGATCAGACATATATTGCTGTGCACTGGCATACGCCGAATCTGAGTGAGTAGATTTGACGCTATTGGACCGTGACAGTCCCATACCATTTCCAGGTAAACTGTCTCTGGATAGGATTCGTGCACTAGCGCCACTTAAAGCACGAGCTTGTTGAATCTGTGCTTGGATACTAGAAGCATGCGATGATATGGAATCCATACTCTCAGTTTCAGACAGATGGGACGGAACATGCCCCATAGGGGCATTAACATTCCCATTAGCACTTTTCAGCCATATACCATGATTTGAGTTTCTAGGACTACCATATTCCATAGCAACATAATTCCCGCTACCATTGGTGAAATTTTTACCGTATGTAGCATGAGGATTAGATATAATAGTACTAGAACACATATTTCCATTTTCACCTTGTGGGGGTCCTTTCACTATTCCGTTCCCGAATCCCTTTTTAGTTCGTCCAAGTGTATTAGATTTATATATTTCACTATCAGTCTGTGCAGAATTTGAGGATTTCAGACTTGACATGCTGCCTTTCTTTCTCCTCTCTAAAGTTGATGCCCCATATCCGTCAGGTCCCATATCTGTTTTCACTGGTGTCGTACAACGTAGAGCCTGAGCACTCCCTGGTCGAGGTATGCCATGTGCATTTTCATTGCGGTTACCATTGGCATCTATTGTATGTCTAGCCAATCTACTCCCAACAGTTGAACTCTTAATGACCTCTTCACCTTTGCCACTTCCAGCCGAGGATGTACTTGTATTACTTGTTGGTCTTCGGTAACCATATATGCCCTGACCTATTGATCCACCAGAACCAGGACGTCCCTGTTGCATTCGTCTCATACTAGATTCTAGCAGATGAGATTGGTCTGTGTTTGTTTCAGAGTCCCGTTTATTGGATGTTTCACTATTTGCATAATCGTCACTATGTCTGCGGTAATGATGTATTTCCGGCTGACTGACGTTTGACAATTTTCTCAGTTGATTTGCCTGATTAGTCCGCCATGAGTGTAACTGTTCATAATTATTATAGAGATATGCATAATCAGCAGGATCACTGCTTAGCAGTCTATTAGTTTGAGGTAGTGAGTATTTACGCCAACCAGAAATCGGTCCACTTTCACCACCGTAGTCAGAGCCCATAAAAGCACTGGTTCCGAGGTTCGGTGCCCTTTTAACAGGAAACTGTCCTTGTTGTCGTACATCTTTCTGAGGAGCTCTTTTCAGACTATGATAAGGGTTGGTATCACTTTGTGATGATCCTCCAGTTAAATTTCCATCATCTGTACTAATCTCATTGACAGCATCACTGATCTCACCGCTACTGATGGAACTGCTGTCATCAAAACTGAAAAATACAAGATATATCTCATTGAAATAAAATTCTATACTGCATGAATTAATAGTTGAGAAAAGTTTCACACTTTTAAAAGTTATTATACACATATTGGAAATACAACTTATTTTTTTATCATGCTTAATTGTTGGTTACTAGAATTCGCCAAGTTATTTATCACACAATTGTAAACCAATCATATTATTCAGTGTACGTTTTACTAAAATCTTTTTTCACAAATAGGTATAATCTCCTTGTTTTAAGGGAAGATGTCACAGCTGAAACTTAGAAGATCGAAAATGTTTGAAACAGGACAAGCAGACAGACGAACAAAAAAATTAATGCAGACTGCAAAACATAATGCAGATAGATGGGGCATTTAAAGGTCAAAATCTCCATTATAAACAGCAGACTGTTCATATTCATTGCACCACCATGGGTTTTTCTCATTTTGTTAGGAAATAATTATATAAATCAGCCATTATACACTCAAGTTTCATCAACACTATTAATCTTATTGTTGAAAAGGAAACTAAAACATCAGTAGGGTCTATTTTCAAACAAAATTAATTAATGTTACATCATCACACATTTCCTTTAACAAAGAGAACACATAAAAGGGAAGTAATTCTAACAGTCTTCATGATTTATTCACACAATAGGACATCATATCAAAAGACAAGATCATTTACTGCTAATATGATGGGAAACTTTTTGATGTTGCAGTTGCTTAGCAACATATTAAAATATCTGCCGAAGATCTATCAGTTTTCCTGTATATTAACACAAGAATCCAGAAAAGCTCCCTCCAAGGATACGATAGACTGTCAGATATCACTAAGATTTCATTAATCATATTTATGTAGATAATACAAGTTATAAGACTTCAATTGTATGATCACAACAAAGACAAATCCTTTGTTTTCCCATTTTTTTGCAATTTTTCAATTAACTGCATGCAAGTTTTTATGAACTCTGCTTGAAAACTAATATTTTGTGCAATTGTAACCAAACTTAAGTATTTTTAATTTCAACAGCTTCTTTGATGATAAATGTATATACTGCAACGTCATACAACAATTGATTAACACATTAATGGTTTCTACTGCAAATCTTAGGAAAACAGAGGTAATTTCTCATGACTTGTTGATATAAATTTAATACATTATATGAGATTTCCAACTTTACTATTTTTATTCAGAAAATAATGAGGATAACGTCTTATTGATTGCTAACTTGCTTGGTTCATGACCAGTGGCAAATATTTCATGTATTTTCAGGATCATATTGTATTACCCAGCCCTTGTTTTGAAATTTACTGTTTAATTTTATTTCACAAAATAATCATTTGCTTACTTTTATCAATATCAAACAATTATAATTTTGGAAGAATTTGAAGTCTTATTTTTACTTAAAAGTTTCTGCAAAACTCAATTATTTAATGTGAGTCTTTATTAAATAGAAAGAGAAAGGTAAAAACAAATGACAAAATTACCTCAACTTTTTACGAGCAGCAGTCTCCACAATAAACTTCATGTTTATTCCATTAACCTTTAACCTCACACACAAATCTTATCAATTTGACAATGAACTCATATCAATTTGTTAATAACATATAAAAAGTTAATTATCTTTTGATGCTATTTGTTTTTAAAAATATCATAATTCATCATTAAAACATTTGTCAATTTACACTTCTTTGAAAAACAACTGCTCCTAGCCAAATTCTTTGAAAAACAACTGCTCCTAGGCAAAATCCTGTATGTTTGTTAATGGAAACATGACCTGGCTCTTGTTTTAGGAATGGAAACATAAGAACTGTATCCTCAGGGAAAGGATTGTTTCTGATTTAAAATGAGATTTTTACTTTTTGATGTTGTAATTTAGGTAAACAAGATAAATTACTTCTTCAACAGTATACTCTTTCTAGACAATTGGCATAAAACTTCAGAAAATGTTTGGTATTTCCAAATTCTATTCACTCACGGCTGAGGTTCATGTGACTTTGTAAGTGGCAGAATGAAAAAGAGTACTTAAATTCTAAGGGTTTTCAAGATGAAGCTTTTCCTAGAGGGTTTGCACAATTATAAGGGCCCCCATTCTTTACTTTAGATATTTATCCATTTAAAGTTTCAAATTTTCAAATTGATAAAACTTTTTATTAGCCTCTATCCCTTACAATAAACTTCTTTCAAATAGTTTCTAGCAAGGAATTAGATGGAGGTCAAATGTCCTTTCTGACAGAGTCCCTGGCATTTATTGGTAGATTGCAATGAAGAAGATTTGGTGGGCTTGGGCTGTTTTCTGCTTTTTATTGGGTTGTTGTCATTTTGACACATTTCGTTTCCATTTCTATTTTTTATTAAATCATATTTCATACCTAAATATTTATTATTAACAAAATGTAACTTTATATGTAAACAAGTTAACACTGATAAAAGAAATAGACATCCTTAATCAAATTAGTTTATGTGATCACAGGTAAACAAACTTAAGGTGGTACCCAACACCCTCACTAAAATTAATTTGGCTCGTTTAATTTTCATAAAATTTTGAACCAACCATTTTATCAGAAAAAATACACTGGTTATATAGCAGCTTGACAAACACTAATTTTAATCATTGAGAAGCTTAATATTCCCTTTACAACACGACGTAATTAAAACGTTTAACTGATTTTACAGAGTTATCTCCCTGTAGTGTTAGGTACCACCTTAGGTGTACTCTATAAAGCCATTAATTAGGTTGAGGTGTGTTTGGTTATTGAGAAATGTCAAAATCTTATCAAGCAAATGATAAGTCAGATTTATTGTGTAGGAAAGAACTGGTAAATGAGGGTGAAAACATCAAAGAAAAAGATGGCATACTCTGTCAGCTCCTATCTTACAGTGAATGATAAACTATCAGTATTCAGCTGCAGGGATTTTCTTCACTTTTAAAGTTTTGCTGTAAAACTAACAAAACCAATCATGTTCAATTAAAAGTCTTTATGCATTACCATAAAATATAGATTTACTAAAATTAAGAGATTTTAAAATAGAGCTGACTTAAACGGAGGGAAAGTAATTATAAATTTGATTGTGTCAAATTTTGCTATGGCAATTTAACTTATCTTTTCACAAGAAAATAACTTGTATAAATAATAAGTATGCCTTATTCTTATTGAATCAATAAAAAGTAAGAAAAAAGGAAGGATAACCCAAGAAGAAAATGAAAACCTATCCAATGCTGTCATTGTATTACACAAACTGTTTTTCATGTTATTATTATTGCATATGTTGCAATTGTATAGTTTTTATAAATAATTAAATTAAATTTTGTTAGCCTAATTTTTATGCAGCATTGTTCAACAAATCTTATAATAAATGCATGCAAAAATATCTGAATTTAAACCAAGATGTCCTTAAATGAAATTGGATATCGTGCATTTAAATGCTTTTCAATAGCATATGGTAATTTAAGAGACCCCCCTCCTATACTACAATGTATCATTCTGCATTGACAATAATATCTAGGTGTTGTAATAATATCATGACACCCATTCCTGACAATAATATCTAGGTGTTGTAATAATATCATGACACCCATTCCTGACAATAATATCTAGGTGTTGTAATAATATCATGACACCCATTCCTGACAATAATATCTAGGTGTTGTAATAATATCATGACACCCATTCCTGACAATAATATCTAGGTGTTGTAATAATATCATGACACCCATTCCTGACAATAATATCTAGGTGTTGTAATAATAATATCATGACACCCATTCCTGACAATAATATCTACTGTTGTAATAATAAGACCATGACACCCATTCCTGACAATAATACAATGTATCTAGGTGTTGTAATAATAAGACCATGACACCCATTCCTGACAATAATATCTAGGTGTTGTAATAATAAGATCATGACACCCATTCCTGCTAGCATGGATTCAAAGTGTATATAATACATACAGTATGATCTTCTTCTCATCCAATTTATAGAGTTGTGATTCACAAATATATCTGATTTATGAATTTTGATAAAATATAATTAATTTATTTTCAAAATTTTAAAGCTTTCCCAACAAATTAAAAGATCATTTCAGATAAGCACCTGCAGAAATTGATGCAACGATAAAAGCACAAAGCAAATTCATTAACCTTTTTTTTTTTATAGAAAACATGTAAATCTGTATGTTATTTAAAGGCCATAACTTACTTATAATGAAAATAATCCAAGTTTTAAAATCTAATTTTGTTTACCGTAAACCTGTCAAATACAAAACTTTGGAAATAAAATTTTCTTTGTAAATTTCTTGGAACAAAGAAAGATTTTTAAGACCCCCAGACTTAATCACTCTTTACTCAGGGGGCATTGTATTATATAACAATTAATGCTAGTTAACAGATGCCCCATTGTAATTCTAAAATCAATCCTGTCATTATTATGTAACACAAAAAACATCTTCTGTTAATCCAAGATGTCTTCCAAATCCGTCTGCTAGGACTTCAGCTTCCCAAAGGTAACATATTTGTTCTGCAGATGTAACGCACAGGAAATAAACTTGTCAAAAAATACAAATGTAATGCAAAGTAAAATGGGAGGTCTAAATCAAGCTGACATTGTTTGAAATTTACTTGCTTTTATTAGGGTAAGTGGAAACAGTTTATTTCTTTCTTGCATTTAGACTCCTAATGCAGAAATGTCTAATTTCTTACAGATATGGTGTTAATGTTAGAAGTAGAAATGAAATAGTCTAAGACAATGTGTTTCAATTATTACACTAAAATCTTATGGATTTTTTAGGTTATATTAGGAAATCATTTTTGTCCTTTAAGAAGTTTATACCATCTTGGTTTTATATTCATGAGTCACAGAGTGCCACCTTCACAAAAGAATTATTTTTTTTGTATTCAAGAACTTATAAATCTAAAGTGCAGAATATGGACATGATCCAACATCTATTTGGACCCCATAAGTTTTAAAAGACAAACTCTACATAAAATTCTGTGATAAATGTTCAT
Organism: Mytilus galloprovincialis; assembly: GCF_965363235.1. NCBI lineage: Eukaryota > Metazoa > Mollusca > Bivalvia > Mytilida > Mytilidae > Mytilus > Mytilus galloprovincialis. The sequence continues at coordinate 2,057,269 of NC_134847.1, forward strand.
TTTGTTTAACACTCAATTTCAAGGTATCCTGCTGAGTAACTTTAGGAGTAAATTCAATTGTACCTAGATCTAGATTCTTTTAAACTTTTGCTATAAATCTATGATACAAGTTTAACAGTTTGGATGCATCCACCAATATTGTAAATGATGAGCCCAGACAGATTTCTGTAAGTTGAGGACTCATAAATTCGTCCTTTAGCATGAACCCTGGTTATTTCTTACAAAAACATGAACAACTTATGACAATGTATCGAGAGATTCAGATCATAGTGATACATAATTGAAGACAAAATTCAAAATTATCTAATTGATGCCAGCGTTTATTACTATACCATCACTGAAGGTCAATTTTCTACATTTCTTTAACTATAAAAACAGATTCTTCAATTATCCTCCCCCTTTTTTTAATTACATAAATTTATAGCATACAAATTCTTACCCAGAAGAGGATGATGTATTCCAGTAAGAAGGCCCATACTGTTCCCCGTCACTTTTTGAACCCTCATTTGTACCCCTTCGTGGCCTCCGTGAACGTGAATCAAACGATGTTCGAAGAAATGCACCATTAGTTCTCATTATGGATACAATTTTTTTATGTCAACAAGACTTAAACAGCTGATTCATTAAACAGATAAATTAATAATTCCGACAGAATAATCACATTATTAAAATTTAGATTCCACAGAAAAAATCTTTTTTGTAACATCCAATAAGAATTGCAATTTATTGTAATTACTGAATGCTTGATAAATAATTTAGATTCCCATGCAATCTTGTGCTGTATAATCTATGCATGAAGACTTTTATCACAGGGTTAATAGCAATGCTGACAAACAAACATGATAGTCTTTCAGTAGACCAACAAAGGGAGATAATTACGGATGAACAATTACTTTTTAAACATATGAGTCATCAAAGTCTGACAAAATTAATTTTTCCTAAATTAAATTAAAACAGAAAAAGCATCAACATTTTTTGAGGTGAGAAGATGTATTTTAATGGCTTCTTATATATATACGTTTCCTGTGTATATTGATTGTATGTATTTCTGTCTGATTGTGAAAGAGTACAGATTCTATGTATTGATCCAAAGCATCTTGTCAGATCTTGTATCCATAACATCTTTTTATGCTAAGGCCATGATTAATATATCACTCCCATTTCAAACCTTTAACAACCAGTCTGACCTATTAACCAATGGGGAAATCAAATCAAGTTTTTTTATTGTTTCATTGACATTCATTAAGATTTCAACCATATTTAACCGCCAGATAAAACATCAAATGTAAATTTCTTTAAAAAAAAACCATCAATAAAATCTTAACTAAAAGGTCAATTTCAATCTATTTTTGTATCACGTAAATATTTTATTTATGCAACCAAACTGGCACTGACTCATACATTAAAGTTTCAACTTATGTTTTCACTGTAATTGACAGAATTGGAATCGCTTATATATTTTATTTCATGTCTTTAAAGGGAATTCAAAGTCACAACATTAATGCAAGTGCTTTAGGGATCTCCAGAGATTAGAATTTCTAACATACACATTATTTAAGTATTGATTAAAAATTATTCAAAGCTATACTCAACTAATTGCATTTTGAGTTTTAAAAAAAAAACATCCACACTGAAATTTTTTTCCCATCTTTCCGCTACATTCATTGTACTTGTTAGGTGTTTAATTGTGCTTCAGAGCAATCTGATTCACAGCCCACTCTTATTTTTTTTGTTCAGTTTGTTCTTTATGTTGTGCTAATATACCTCTGTCTCAGGTTAGGGGTAGGGTAGAGGGCTTGAAAACATAGTTTAACCTGCCACATTTTATATATACATGGCCAAAGTCAGGAGCCTATAATTCAGTGGTTGTAGTTGGTTTGTGTCTGGCCAAAGTCAGGAGCCTATAATTCAGTGGTTGTAGTTGGTTGGTGTCTGGCCAAAGTCAGGAGCCTATAATTCAGTGGTTGTAGTTGGTTTGTGTCTGGCCAAAGTCAGGAGCCTATAATTCAGTGGTTGTAGTTGGTTTGTGTCTGGCCAAAGTCAGGAGCCTATAATTCAGTGGTTGTAGTTGGTTTGTGTCTGGCCAAATTCAGGAGCCTATAATTCAGTGGTTGTAGTTGGTTTATATATACATGGCCAAAGTCAGGAGCCTATAATTCAGTGGTTGTAGTTGGTTTATATATACATGGCCAAAGTCAGGAGCCTGTAATTCAGTGGTTGTAGTTGGTTTGTGTCTGGCCAAAGTCAGGAGCCTACAATTCAGTGGTTGTAGGTGGTTTATATATACATGGCCAAAGTCAGGAGCCTATAATTCAGTGGTTGTAGGTGGTTTATATATATCTGGCCAAAGTCAGGAGCCTATAATTCAGTGGTTGTAGGTGGTTTATATATACCTGGCCAAAGTCAGGAGCCTACAATTCAGTGGTTGTAGGTGGTTTATATATACCTGGCCAAAGTCAGGAGCCTATAATTCAGTGGTTGTAGGTGGTTTATATATACCTGGCTAAAGTCAGGAGCCTATAATTCAGTGGTTGTAGGTGGTTTATATATATACCTGGCCAAAGTCAGGAGCCTATAATTCAGTGGTTGTAGTTGGTTTATGTCTGTTCTGTTTTTTTCTTCATAAATCAGCTGTTAGGTTTTCTGGTTGCAATAGTGTTACTTTTTTTAATGTCCTGGGTCTTTTATAGCTTACTTCATAGTATGGATTCTGCTCTTTGTTGAAGGGTGTAATACAATGCTTCAGGCCAATCAAATAGCAAACTTTAAACTGTTTTGTACAGTTTGTTCTTTATGTTGTGCTGATATACCTTTGTCTCAGGTTAGGGGGTAGAGGGCTTGAAAACATGGTTTATGAACCTACCACATTACATGTACACCTGGCCAAAGTCAGGAGTCAGGAGCCTATTATTTAGTGGTTGTATTTGGTTGGTGTCTGTTCTGTTAGATTTTGCTTTCTTTATAAATCAGGTTCGTTTGAATAGTGTTATATTTTACAATGTCTGGGCCTTTCTAGCTTACTTATATACAGGTTTTGCTCATTGTTGAAGGGTGTAATATAATGAACTGGTATGTACATGCACTTGCTGTACACCCATTTCCTTTAGTCTCTGGGATAAAGTTGTTTCATTGGAAATCATACTACAAGTACATCTCTTTACTTTTATCAGTGTATGGTTTGTCACGAGCACTGATTATTTTATCATACCTTTACAGTTTGCTGCATTGAAAAGAAAAGTGTTTTTGAAGACATGTTTATTTTGAATGAATCCATGAGGTCATTTTTAAGGGCTCAGCTCTAACCATAAGTCATAACCCTTTAATACCGTAACCTATTCCTAAACACCTAAGGAAGCCTAAATCTGGAGTCCACAGTCCTCTAAAGTAAATGAGGGCCACTTAACATAATGGAGAACAGTATGGCCTTACACCTCTTCTAAACTTGAACCTGACCCCCCCCCCCCCCCAAAAAAAAAAAAAAAAAACTTTATAGAGGAATTTTTCGAAGACATTTATTAATTGCCTATCAAGTGTTATACAATATACATAATTACATTAAAAGATCAAAGTACTTGTTTACCAATTAAATCATATATTTCTCCATTACTACATTATGATGCTTTTTAACTTGCTGAAAAGGAGCCAAGAATAGTAGGACAAGGTGCCAAAATTACATGAAAAACTTCCCTGTCAGCCTTGACGAAAATCCATTCAACACATGTGTCTAATGGTGGTTAAATTATCAAGAAATACCATAAGTCTTTGTTAATTATTGATTTTTATGATATTTTCTTAAAACACATCCTCAAATATTTATTTCCAGCATCTGTTTCTTACATTATTTTGCTCATTAAAGTACCTCAATAATTTTTACTTTTGCCACAAAATACTTCACTAATTTCTCTTCCCTTTGGAATGTTTGACCCAGGCCCCAAAATGTGTAGGTCCCTGATCTGGAAATTTCTGAAGTTTAGTCTTGACCTTTTGCAGTCTTAATTTCAAAGCCCAAAGTCCATTCAAATGGATGATCATAGATGTGCCATTTGAAGTACTATAACTATTTGTAAAGTTCATATGAATTTAAAATTGTGACAATGCATGAGTGCGCCTCCTTTTTTTAACTGAAATTAAAATTTGCAGTTTATTTTTTTAAGGAATCCATATTTTCTCCAAACGTTTACTAAAATTTACAATTTGTTCATAACTTTGCATTTTCTTTGAGTAATGGCCCTTTACGCCAATTTCAAATGTACAATTCCATTATCTAATCAAGATTTTATAAATGTATTAAAAGCTTGCAAAATAAAACAACTGATGATTAAAACACAAAATGTTCTATTCAAGAAAATTTGGGTGACAAACAATTTTACAAAAAAATTAGCATGCATGTTTAAAGTGCCAATGTCAAGTTTTAAAACTTTTTACAACAATTTAGTCATGCAATACAATCAACAGTATATATAAACTGAAATTAAAATTCTCCTTACTAGTAGTTACTACACATTTTCAGATGACATTAAATAAAGAAATAATAACCAATACATATAAATCTTGAATTTAATACATTACAAAATAATACTATGCTAATCAGTAGCAAATTTAGTTCAAACTGTTCGAGTCGTAAAGAAACTTTATTTTTTAGCCATGCTTCTTTTGGGGCTTGAAAAGAAAAAAATGAGTCCATATGGACAGTTTGACCTATCCCTATCTTTAATTTTAATAAAATTCCCTTAATTTAAAATTTTAAAATAAGCTCTTGTCCTACCTTGTACACTATGAGTTAACCTTTCAATGATTTCGTCAGAAACCCTGCTGACTTGTTATGTAGGTAACATTAATGTACAAGACAGATATAAACATATCATCATTCACAGGCCATGTTAACATAACATTAATTAATTTGTCACAATTAATTACCAAATGTTTTGCTTTCAATTAATTTTGCCAAGGGAGATAATTACATTATTTTTCTTTATTTTTGCTATTTTTAGTTGTAATCCTTGAACACTAACACATTTAAGATTAAGAGACTAGACGTGGTAAATATCATTTTTTTTTATATTCTAAACACTTCAAAACTGAGTTTGACCAGTTCAATGTAAATTGAAAAAAAAACAATCAAAACAAATGAAACTAAATACAGTTTTGTAATACAATTATACATTATATCCGCACTAACATTTTCTATGTTCAGTGGACCATGAAAATGGGGTAAAAACTCTTTTGCACTAAAATTAGAAAGATCATACCATAGGGAACAAGTGTACTAAGTTTCAAGTTGATTGGACTTCAACTTTATCAAAAACTACCTCGACCAAAAACTTTAACCTGAAGCAGGACTTTTGACGAACGGACGAACTAACGGATGAACGAACAAACAGATGGACACACAGACAAGAAAACATAATGCCCAAAAATGGTACATAAAAACAAAAACTTTACAACAGGGGAAAAATCAAAAATAACGATATGTCATTTATCAATCAAAGTAATTTCCATTAAAAAAGTCCAATAACTTTGCACCTATTATTTTAGACTTAAATGATTATCATTTTCCATCTGGAACAGATAATTTGTAAAACTAAAGAATTTCAGACCCCTGGTGACCATAGCAATTGTAAAATGTATTAAACACGTCTATACTGACTTGAATAAATTCTATGATTTTCCGATGAAATTGAATAAATTGATTCATGAAACTTAATAGAAAAGCCCAATTGTCTATTTGGCTTGATTTTACACGTAATAGCGCCATTTTATAGATATTTATGAGAAACTGTAGCACTTTATAAAATTTATAGGAAAGCTTAGACGCAGGTACAGAATCAATAAGAGAATGAGTAATCCAAACTCTATTGAACGTTGATTTACGATTGTCATATCAATTATTCCTACCCAACACCCAGCAGCCGTCAACCAGACAAGATCCAACACGATTTCACAAGGTTTTCTATTCTAAAATGAACACTTTTATACGAAGCATATTGTAGGAAGTGTGTAGTAGCTATAAATTATTCAGGACTGAATTTCCATTGGGATGTTTCAGTTCTCCAATAAAAATACAAAATTTTCAAACTGCTTTTCAATAAAATTGATGATAGATTTTCAGATATTTTTTTGATAAAACTTAATAATAATATCTTAAAACAGGGACAGATTTAGCCATAATCGCCCATTTTCGAAAGGGGGGGGGGGTTGCGACACTGTAAAAATGATTGAATAACAACAGAAGGTGGAACATGAAAAATATCCAAAATGTAAACTGTACAAAAACTCTATTGATCTTTCATATGCTTGGTTTTTAATATTTTTTATTATCTTTGAGCAGAAGTTTTGAATTCCTAAGTAAATTTTCTAAAATAACAACTAGAAATTGATAATTTCCAATGAGCAACCTCATATTGCCATCTCCATAACAAACAACCCATGGCAAATAGCTGCAACAAATGACCTTGTTGTATAGCTTAACACTAAAACTTAATGAAAGGCAATCAGAAATGACACTGAACTTTATATAACACCACATTATAATGCAGAAACATCTGATAAAAACATTAATATGTCCATAAACTACCCATAATTCATCTGGACAATGGCTGACTGGACACCAATAATGTTGTCAACAATAAAGACGGCATATCATATATGATATCACAACATATTTAATTGATAATAAATAATTACTGAATGCTCTTTTAGTTTTAATTAATTTTAACCAAAGGTAAGATAACTCAATTAGAGTATTGTCAAAGGGAGATAATTGTATGAAGGCATTTTCAAAGGGGAGAAAACAGGATGATCACAGTTTTAAAGGGGAGATAACAGGATGATCACATTTTCAAAGGGAGATAATTGTATGGTGGCATTTTCAAAGGGGAGATAACAGGATGATCACAGTTTCAAAGGGAGAAAACTGGAGGAGGGATTTTCAAAGGGGATGATAACTCCATGATGACATTTTCAAAGTTTAGGATTCTAGCTCATTTCAAAATATAATTGGCTGATGTTGATTGGTCTAATGTTTAGGTACCTAATTCTGAGTTTCTGTATTAAAACAACCTAAACATGCTAAAAGTGTGTTTAAATAACAACTATCTGTATAAGTAATCTATGAGATAATGGGCCGTGTAATTACCTTTGTTTACATCACTTCCTTGGTAACACTGGGATTTAACTATTTCAAAACATAACCAACTTTATTTTTCTGTTAATTAACTTTGTTCTTACATTTTTTAAGATGCTGATGTTTGCGCCTACTCAACTTTTCATATTTTTGTTGTATTTCATTGTGCAGCAAGAAAAAACAAAGGTAGCATATTTTAAAGCATTAAACTTATTAACTTGAATTATTATACTATTATAATAGTCCCAGTTATCATACATGTAAAACTTGCAAAGATGGTATTAAAAAAACAAAATATGAATATTGGGTATATCTTTCTTTAAAAATACAAGAGTTTGTCTTTAAATATGACAGGTACTTCAAATAGTCACCAAACTGCTGCCCCAAAAATTTCAACATGGTAAAATTTGACAAATAAAACATTGAACATGGATTTATCCACTGTTAATTTAATTACTGAAAATTAAAATCTTATTGTTTATATTGGAGACCTCTATGTTGCTAAGATATTGCATTTAATGGGTAGAACATTTGGAAGGTATGAGGATACAAGCTCTTTCTTATGTGTATACATTTGTACTAGTAAATACAGCATACTGTTTCATCATACACAAACACTTTACTTAAAGCTGCTTTAACTTATTTCATTCTTAAAGTGTACAAGTCATAATATCTAAATTTAATTTAATTTTGCCATGAATCTAAAATTGTTTTAATTTTTCAATTACTAAACATTCTTATACTTTTATCTTTCTTTTAATGAACAACACAGAAGCACAAATACAAAAGAAAATAAATAATATTTTGGATAATTAATAATCTGGAAACGCTTATGTTTTGTTGTTCAAGGAATGTCCATTAATTGTAAGAGTTTCATCTACAAGATGGTAAAATCATTCAACAAATTATCTGTATCACTTCTCTTAAGAGGTTTCTGTCATTAACTCAACAGAATATGTTCATACCAGAAATTTACATTTGTTTTTATACTGATTTTTTGCTGAAACATATAACTTGTATAATCAACTATTGCAGAAGTCATGCAAATATAATTAGGGTTACTTCCCTTTCACCATATTTCACCAGGTTCATGCCAGATATTTTTTTTTAATTTCATGCACATAATTCGCCACCTTCTATCTTTACTGTTATTTTATAGGATATACGATCTAAGCTTAAACCAATTGTAGGGACTAAGCAACCTTAGGTAGAGCTATACATCAGAAACAGTTCAATTCACAATCTAATCAAGTTCTACTTTTCAAATTACCAGGCGATGAGGTGTTGTATGTCCAGTGTCCACCCAGAGAATCAGAGTGGACATGGAACAACTGACATTGTGAGGATATCTATTAACTGGCCAGTGGTCAGTCAATTCAATTATAATTCTAATACAGGCTCATTTGAGCAAGAAAAATATTTTTTTAAGTATTTAAAAAAAAAAATAGTCAGAGACATGTTGAATGAATTAATGAGCTAACATGGTTAAAGGTTTGGAGATAAAAGATGAAGATTTGTATGCCTCATAATTTTGAAAGAAGTTATCAATTAAACTGAACATAAACAAAACCACTTTATAACAAATATCTTATGAATGTCTAGATGGATATTTTCTGCTGTATACTTAAGCAAAATATATATTTAATATGTTCAATTTTTAACTTTATACCACATTAATCCCTTACACCAAGCAGGATAAACAAGGTCTTATACCATCTTTCCACCAAGGATATTTGTAACAAAATGAAAGTTTACCGAACAGATCTAGGTACAGATTGCCTCCTTTTCATCTGAAACTTTTTGTGATGTTGTCTAACAGAAGAATATCATAATCTTATTAACTTAATAAAGTTTTCAAATCATGTAATTTGAGTTAAGAGTTATCCCCCTTAGCTGTAATCTGAGTTAAGAGTTATCCCCTTTGCTGTAATTTGAGTTAAGAGTTATCCCCTTTGATGTAATTTGAGTTAAGAGTTATTCCCCTTTGCTGTAATTTGAGTTAAGAGTTATCCCCCTTTGCTGTAATTTGAGTTAAGAGTTATCCCCTTTGCTGTAATTTGAGTTAAGAGTTATTCCCCTTTGCTGTAATTTGAGTTAAGAGTTATTCCCCTTTGCTGTAATTTGAGTTAAGAGTTATTCCCCTTTGCTGTAATTTGAGTTATCCCCCTTTGCTGTAATTTGAGTTAAGAGTTATCCCCCTTTGCTGTAATTTGAGTTAAGAGTTATTCCCCTTTGTTGTAATTTGAGTTAAGAGTTATCCCCCTTTGCTGTAATTTGAGTAAAGAGTTATTCCCCTTTGCTGTAATTTGAGTGCTGTAATTTGAGTTAAGAGTTATCCCCCTTTACTGTAATTTGAGTTAAGAGTTATTCCCCTTTGCTGTAATTTGAGTTATCCCCCTTTGCTGTAATCTGAGTTAAGAGTTATTCCCCTTTGCTGTAATTTGAGTTATCCCCCTTTGCTGTAATTTGAGTTAAGAGTTATTCCCCTTTGCTGTAATTTGAGTTATCCCCCTGTGCTGTAATTTGAGTTAAGAGTTATCCCCTTTGCTGTAATTTGAGTTATCCCCCTGTGCTGTAATTTGAGTTAAGAGTTATCCCCTTTGCTGTAATTTGAGTTATCCCCCTGTGCTGTAATTTGAGTTAAGAGTTATCCCCCTGTGCTGTAATTTGAGTTGAGTTATCTCCTTTGCTGTAATCTTAGAGCGCATTTGTTTCTAATCTAAACGATGTAAACGATTACGCGCGTAGTCGTTTAATTCATTTGTTTCTTACATGTTTTGGTCAACGTTGACATCGTTCACATAAACGATGTACGCGCAAAATAGTCGCGTAGTCGTTGATCGTTTATCGTTGAGACGTGTAAACGATAAATTTGTTTCTGCATCTGTCGTTTAAATAATTACGAGCACATGTTGTTTTCGCAAAGTCCTGGTTATTTATTTCCCGCACTTTTACTTATTTGTTTACAGCGCGTGAGTGTAATCTATTTCTGTCTGACAACGTGGGGTCGATAAAGTTTATTAAACGATGTATTTGTTTCTAGCAGCTTAACGTTTACTAAACGATAGTCATCGATTACAAAATTTCGGGTTAGAAACAAATGCACTCTTAGAGAGGTAAAATGAGCAAGTTCCTTCAATAAACCATGATAAATCAACAAAAGAGTAGGTCCAGTAAGACCCCTTTTTGGCCCCAAAATATAGCAGTTTTACAAAATTGTTCAAATATAAACTTATAGTTATTTATTGGACAGAAGAATGCTTCTGCTACATAAACATGGGCTGTTTTTTTTACAATACAATGAAAATATATTGGGTACTAGCACCACAAAGTCATGTTAATTTACTGAAATCTTCACATTTCTAGCATTTTAGTTGAATTTTAGACGGTTTTCATGTAAAACGAAAGTGGCCGCATTCGTGTTCATCCTTAAATGCTTAATATTAAAATGTAAGTTGTATTTTATGATAATACATAACATATATAAAGGTTGAGGATGAACACGGATGCGGCCACTTTCATTTTTGACAAAAACCATCTGAAAAGTGACATTTTTCAGCATATTTGGTAGATTTTTCATATTTCAGCTTGAATCGGTGCGTTTTTTATGATTAAATCAGTTAAAATCTTTCACAAAAACTAATTGATTCAAATAAAATAGACACTTAAGTGTTTAAAAAGTGGTCAAAATCTTTCGTCAAATGAACCTGAAATTTGAGGCCAAAATCGGTCCTTACCGGACCTTCTCCTTTAAACTATTGATTTTTAAACATTGAAAAATGTTTTTTATGAACATTTTATAAATCATCAATACTAATCCAAATATGTCATTGAAGGGAAAATAACTCTAACTTGATTTTACATCACAGAAAATCCATGTATCATCCAAATGGAAGTAAATTTCAATCAATCATCCTCTAGCATAAACATTAAACACTATTATAAATAAATATTTACATAATTAACATAAAGTTACATTTGTTTTGTCTAGCCCACATGGGAATCCTGATTGTAAATAGCTGTTAAGTGTGAAATATTATGTAAATAATTCTACTGTTGTTTGAAATTTGTGATTGATAGTTTCTATAAAGTTGATAACTTGTCTATTTTCACACTTTTAGCATTGTTTATTATTGATAAGCCAACTATTTAAATGTGTTCTTAACTAAACTACATCTTTATGATCTTGCATCAATTTTGTCTTTTTTACACCTGTCTACAGTGGCCATTCTGCCCATGTTGACAGCAATATCTTTCTGAAGTTCATTGAAAAGAAATACTACTGGAAAACAGATTTTTTTTTTTACAATGTTAGTCAATCTACTTCTTATAGACCTAAAAACATATATTTTTAAAATGTAAGATAAAGCTTTTAGTGTTGTTGTTAACTGACCCGTATAATTTCAATTGATTTTGTGCTTGACAGAGAACTAGCAAATATTAATTTTACCGATTTTTCCAAATCTTTGGTTTGACCAGGCTCTTTTATAGTCTTATTTCATGAATGAAATCAGAGACATTAAAATTATAGATTATTCTAAAGCTTCCCTTCTTACTTTTATATTGTCATGTCGGGTTGGTTGTTGCTTTCTTGGTTTTTTTTGTTAACTTTTAAGGTGGTAGTTCAATAAAATATAAAATAGAATACCTATCATCGTCAATCATCCCGTTATTTTTCTGCATAGATTCTTTAACAGCTTGCATCCCTTCTCTGAACCTCTGCTGTAGGCGTCTAGCATACAGGGAAGCGCCACCTTCACTCATATATCCACAATTCATTTCATCCACTTTGTTTTGACTTCCTTTTAGTATATCCCCATCTGACATATATCCAGAGATGTAATCAAAGCTTTCATAATCAGAACTATAATCTCCGTCAAATGAACTATTTAATCCACTAGATGGCGTTTTTCTTATTGGACCAGAATAAAATTTCCCATGATCCATTAGAGGACGATTCATACCTAGCCGGCTTGTGCTAGCGAAGTAAGTGGCAGTAGGTGTAGCATAGCCAGGATTGTGAAAGATTTTTCCTGGTGGAGTAGTGTATCCACGTAAATATCCTGTCCCATATGGCATTGCTCTTAATATCGGCTGCATTGGTTTAATATCCATTGCTTCACCAGAATCGTCCACAAACGTTGTATCTTTTTCAGAAAAAGTAGTCTCTTTTGAACTTTTTTCTTTGTCTTTATTCACAGTTTTTGTCCTTACTTCAGAATCAAATGTTGTTTCAACTTTTTCACCATGTCTCGGTTGAACGATTGCCACATTGTTTGCCGATTTATTTATTGGTTGTTGAGGCTGTAACACTTTCAATCCTAGCCTCGGTGAATTTGTAGCACTTATACTTCCAACATCAGAGCCTGAGTCTGACGGACGATATATAACACTTTCCGTTGACGAGTTACTATTATTACCACTAGGTCCACTATGACTGGATGATGACGATGTAGAATCACTTTTATGGCCTGATATTGATGATTGTCCTGATGGAGAACCAGGACTCTCGTTTTTAGCACCATCTTTTTTGGTTTGTGGCACAGAGTTATTACTATGATCTTTCATTGACGGCGTGTTACTCCTAGGTGGCGGTTCTGTCTTTGGAAGAGGTGGAGGTAATGCACGGTTTATTATTCCTGATTGTGTATTGAGATCAGATATGCCAGTCATGGCATGCATTTGAGTATTAGCCACCGAACACGTTGGTTTAACAACATTAACTGTCTGTTGTAAGTTTCCTTCTTTATTAACTGAAGGCTTTTGAATGCCACTTTGATATCCAGACATTTTAGAACTACTTTTTGAATATTGGCCATCACCAACTCGGTCTATTTTCCCGTCAGAATAGTCAATTTCTGTGTATCTACCTTTCATTTGTAACATCTTGTCTGAATCCTGCACACTTGTTTTTGAGTGGTCACTTATTGTTTCATAATGTTGTTTTGAATGTGACCCTACAGATGGTGACCCATATGCACTTAATCCTGAATGTTTTGTAGATGGCACTCCTGACACTGATGGCGATGTAGCTGCAGACGACGACTGAGAATGACTTTTGGATTTCTCATCTTTACTACGAGATTTTCCTGGTTTTGGAATGCTTGTTGGTGTCCGTATCCCTGTACTTGTTGGCGTTGATGATGTGGATTTCGATGATTTAGATGCTGACTTTGAAGGGATGAGAGTTCCAATTTTTGTCCCTTTTTGTCCTGATTTTAAGTCTGTTTTACTTGATGATTTTTTAACTCCAGATCCATGATCGGAAGAAGAATAATGTTTCTCATTCTGAGCCAAGGGCAAAGTAGATGGATGCTCCTTCTTGTTGACGGTTTTTCCAAGGGACTTTGTTTTTGGTGGAAGTTTGGGACTTTCTGATTCTGGTGAAAAACTTATAGCCCCAGGATCAGTTGAACTTGAACTTCTTGCACTAGCAGTACTTGATCTGGTATCTGTACTGATTCGTGAGTCCCTATCACTACTAAGAGCTAAGGATGAGGAACTTGTGCTCGCAGTACTACCAGTACTTGTTTTTGATGTGCTTTTGGGAACTCCACTTTTGCCCTTGGATTTGTCCTTGGAGTTGAAAAATTTAAATTTATCCAACATAGAGTTTTTATTTTGTGGTGTCGATTTCTGTGAAGTACTTTTGTTTGAAGCAGTTGAACTTGTTGAGGTTGTACTTCCTGTACTGACCACTCTCGGCTGTTTTTCTCCAGATGGTCTTGGTGTTGTCAAGGAGCGACCACCAGGAGTAGGAATACCAGATCCAGGAACAGCAGGTGACGTAGCTCTCGAAGATGGATGACTGCTTTTAACAGTATTCAAAGAAGAACCTGAAAAACATAAAGAACTTTTTAAATGACTATGATATTTTGTTGTAATGACTTTGATATTTTGTTGTAATGACTATGATATTTTGTTGTAATGACTATGATATTTTGTTGTGAGTTCATGAGTTTGATCCCTGCAAAAATGTGTTTGAACCCTGCAGAACATGTTAAAATCTAATTTTAATTAACAAGTATTTCCAGTTTTTCTGAAAAAGGTGAATCCTTCTCTCAGTGTACTCTTCTAAATCATAGTCTCTACCAAATTGTACATTTTCTGCACTATAAAAAAAAAAATACAAACACCACTTCATCAATGAGGTGATTTTAAGTCTCGACTAAATTGTACATTTTTTCTGCACTATTGAGGTAAAAGTCAGTCCCTTTAAATTCGTCAGTCATATCAAATAGGATTCTTATTCTTTAATCAAACATGCAAATATTTACATAACTTTACTTTTCTAAACAGGTATATAACCAAATGACATAGTAAATGATTCTTATTGAAAAGTACAATGAGGTCAACAGGTAAAAACTGATTAGTTTTCAGGTATGTAGTTAAATATTGTCTCAGGTAAAAAACAAACAACATAGTTAATCTGTTTAGTCATTTAATAATTGTCTTTATGCTATTTTAGTCTTCACAGGGAAATATTACTTTGCAGTGTCTTTTTTACTTTTCCATCCTTGTCGTTCTATGGACCTGGTATTCTAATACCAAAACAAGAGTGTCAAATATTTTTTTTATATGTGCTATTGTCAATGATTGTTGTTCAATGAACATAAACATTTTTAACCTATCTACAATACAATGTCTTATATGGTTCTATTAGTAACCAACCTATTTGTAAAGCTTTGTATATAAAATATTTTACATGTGTGTAATTTAAATCCAGGCAAAAGTTAGTAAATGAAATATTTTTGAAAACACTGTACCCATGAAAAAATGCATTTTGCCCAAATATTGTTGAAATATTAGTAAATATACAGAAACATTGATTTTTTTTCACAGTATATTTTTAAATTTCTAATTGCTGGTTTCCTGAGTGATCTCAATCCTCTAGCATGTCTCAGTTTAACTTGTGATGAATTGGAAGCATAAACAAATCATTACACCAAATGTAATTGCAAGTTCGAGATGCTCATACAGTACTAATCATCAGTTTCAAAGCCAGATTTAGGGAGCCAAGACTCTGAATAAGACCAGGGGTTGAAGTCATAAAACTTTGCTCAGTGCTTGGAGCACAAAAATCATGCTCGAAACACCAAATCCTATATTTTGATTGGTTGATTCTCGAGTCTGAGTACAAAAATCTTGCTCGAAAGTTTTATGACCGCAAGGCCAGGACCCCATAATGGAGCTACAATTATATGTTTACTATATAGACTTTTGACATTTTCCACGTAAAACATTGTCCTGGTTACACCTGTCATAGCGGACAAGTTATAATATATCAAACAACAAAGTTTTACAACACCCCCCTTTTTTTGAAATTTTGGATCCGCATCTGAGTTTGAGCTGAATTCTTTGAGATGCTGACGACCCTACATGTGTTTATTGATGATCATAGCTGCAGGGACTATTAACAAATAAAAAATTATATGTGGGAAATAAATTTAACAATAATACTATCGATCATTAGTTGCCCAATAATCAATCTCACAAAGATTCATTTCAAATTCAAAAGGATAATGCAATATAGATTATACATGTATAAACTCTTTATAAAAGTTAGCAACACCCCGTTCCAACAATTAGTAAAGCTGTACAGGATGATAAATTTCTATTAACTATTTATACATTTTTTCAAGCGACAAGTTTTCTGGTTTTCCCCTTACCTCTATCATGCATGTTTGTTGAACCTAAAAAATCCAGCAGTTATACATTCAAAATAATGTCCTTCAACAATGAATTTTAAAATCCAGCCGTTTGTTTAAAGTTATGTCCTTAAACAACAAATTGTTAAAATCCAAAAGTTACATCCAAAAGGTGTTTGTAAAAATAATCCCACAGTCACATTCAATTGGATGTTCTTAAATAATATGTCTTTTAAAAATACAACAGTTATTTTCAAAAATGATGTTCGTAATAAAAAATCGTAAAAATCCAAGTAACATTTCTTCACAATGTCTCCTAAAGCAAACTGTAACATCCTCAAACCATATCATATCATTTAAATATCATAATATGACTAAAATCCATACGATTATTTTTTTTAAAATCTTGATAATGAAACATTCGTATTGTCACATATAACTTTTACAGGACATTTGTTTCAAATTTCAAATTTGTCACCACATCAAAGGCCTCAAAGCAGTATTAAAATTCTAATAAGTTGAATCCCTTTGGACAATATTACCAGCTGTGGTTTTTTTTAGAGACTAAGAAAAATATTGTTTTTGATGTTTTGATGTGATAACAACAGGTGTGTCGTTTTTGGATCAGGTAAAACGCACAACTGAAGATGATATTTGGCGGGCTGTAAAGGATAAGTCATTAAACGTCTGCTTCTTTGTGAAGTATGAACAATATCATCATTCACAATGGCCGTCAGACAAAACAAACAATGTCAACTTTCTACGTCTTTTGTCCGACCCCATGCTGTTTTTGTTTTTGTCCCAATTTTACTGTGTGGTCTTTGGTTTAAACAAATATACATGAACCTCGAAACCTTCGAGAGTAAACAATTAAAGGTCGCCTAATGATCTGTGAAAACGTAATTTAGGAAGTCATTTTGACAAAACGTTGGTACCATGACAGGAATTAAATACTTCCACTAAACCACAGAGTAGTAAGAAAGTGATTTGAACCCCTTTTAAGTTGGGCCGCTTTATCTATGGACTAGATTTTATCATACATGTAATGATGCATTCCTTCCCTTGATCAAACTATCTGATCTGACATGCAAAGTATAACATATGGATTCTCATTTGTCACGAAATACATGACACAGAAACCCATCAATACAAGTTACCCAAAATATGAGAAATTCATAGGTTACAATTAATACCAACGTCAACAACTGCAAAGCACCAAACATTTCATCTAGATCAGAACCCCCTTCCTCCCCTGTGCCAACAACACATTATGACAAGATCTGAACCCTGAACCCCCTTCCTCCCCCTTCTGGTTCGAGATTAAAAGAACATTCAGAAAGTTTCAAAAACAGCATGTCCAAATGTCAGGCAAATTCAATCCAGCATCATTGCTAACTCAAAATAGCATCAAATTATTTGTGACTATCAAACTTTTACATTGTGAATTTTACTTACTCATAACAATACATGTATATCTCCATGTAGATCAAGTTTATATAAACCATAGTCACTCATCAGAATGGCACCAGATAAACTTGTATTAATTTACCACAAAAACTATAATTCCCTTTAGGTAAAAATTGTACATCTATATACAATTAGAGATATTAAGTGTTTTACATTAAAATGAAAACAAACAAAAACTTACCTGAATGACCTTTGACCTAAGTTTTACCTGACATTCCAAAAACTCAGATCAATCAGTTAGAACAAGGAATTTTAACTTTGCTGAACAATGTCTGATAAAAGTTGAAATACTGAAGCCATTTGATCAAAATGAAAATTCACAATGAGTAAAAGCAAGTTCCCCTATTTTTCTCTTAATTATGTACAAAATTGCAAACTAGTATTTTATTTCAAAATAATTGATCATTGCATAATTTTGATTTCACCTTAGAAACTCTGATAAAAGAAATAGAGCCTAAAATATTGCATGGACGTTTAGACTGGAACTTTAATGACGATTATAGTAAAGGGACAGAAAGTTATAAATAAAAAGTTTATTATAACTATGAAACAAAATTGATTGATTGATTGATAAAAAGTTGATTAAGACGATTATTATAACCATTAGATAACTTTTAAAACTCTCTGTTTCAACCACGATTTATAGCGTTGATGTTATCAAAATGAAAAAAGTTCTACAATGAGTAGTATATTTTGTCTTATATCTTGCAATTTGACAATCAAAACTTTTTAGGGCATTGTCAAATGATAGATTTAGGTTTATATCAAAGTGACAGCATCCAAACAACACAACATCAAAAAACTATAAATAATGTCCAGGAGCTCTGTTCACAAAATAACTTATTGAGAGTAAGAAATACTCATAGGCCATGAGTATATGTAACAGAAATTTTTTAATTATAAGATTTTTTGTGGCAAGAGTCACATACCCAGAAATCCAACAGCACAAATATCAAAGACATCTTCAACATTCCAAATGTTTATCTTGTGTTTTTGTGTATTCTGTTCACCAACTGATTTTGTCCTCTTTAAGTATGACTGACAGTTCAATTACAACAGTAAGATCTCTTTAAGATGGTTCAATGGCTTTCTTTTCTCTTTTAATAATTCATATATCAAATTTGTCAAATAACAAACAAAGCATGTCATATTTTCCATTTTCCCCAAAATATCTAATTCTACTAAAACCCCAATACATCAAGATTAACTCCCCCATCAGATAAAAGTTCATTTTCACTGAAATTATAAAAGATTATCTATCTTTACCCTTCTAGATAAAAGAAAGTTTTTATAACAAGGCTGGGTAGCTTAGATATTATCTCCTCAGAAAATATGATAGGCCCTCATTATCTTCTCAAATCTTCTCTTTGTCAGGCTAATGGGTCAAAGAACTATTAAGATTTCCATTTTTATGGGGTATTAACCTCTATGTAAAGAGGTTGATCAGTTTCAATTATTTAAATATCTATACCAAATTAATTCAATTTATCAAAAGTATACAAATTAATGATATAACATATAAACTATTAAATGTCACTTTTATTGGTGACAAATCAATACTTATGTATTAAGAGTCAATAAATATAGTATTATATTTAATAAATAATGTGAAAATGTGAATTATTAATGACATATTCAAATTTTCTATAAATCCTACCTAAATATAACTTAAAAACAATCATTTGAAGTAACTCATATTCTGTGACGGGTGTGCTCAAGCATAGGGACTTTTCCATATTAGCTCTCACAGTGAATTATAGCCTTTCATGCTATTAGCTGCGTAAAGCAAACCATATAGTCAGATCTGTGTTCTTCTGCAAGGAGAAAGGGAGATCTGGGATGCCCCCAGTATCCCCTAAATTCTAAGTAACAAATATGAAAATTAGCCTATAGTGGACAGCTGAGTAACTGATTTTGTACCACCTCAAATTAAGGTTGAGAGGATTTACATCAGACTGGTCTATCTAATATACTGTGTATTCTTTTATTTTTGTGGTTATCAATTTTCTTGGATTTAGGAAAACTTGCATTTTCGTGAATATTTGATTTGGTTATTTTGCCATCACGAATCGTACAAAGCCCATAGAAAATTTGAAATCAAGGGTTTACCTGTATTCACGAAACCCACAAAAATTGGTATCCAACAAATAATAATGAATCCACATAATGCTAGCTACAGAAAAGACTTTTCTTCAACTAAAGACAGCTTCTATAAAATATGCCTCCGCTCAAGGTTCAAACAAATGAAAATAGAACCGGAAGACTAATAGTCAACAGAAACACTTAATAATGCCCCCCTCCCTCCTTTTTCACCTAATGGTGGAGGCATAAAAACCTCACTTGTGTTCAAAGAAAATTATCCCAATTGTAAAGAATCAGGTAAAACAAATGTAAACTGTACCTGTCTTTGTCTCATGGTACACTCCTATCTAACTATTGTAAGATTTACAAACAAACCACATGTGTCTATATTCTGGTTGACAGTTTTATTCCTGATAAAATGTGATTTAAATTACATTTACAACATCGTTTGTGTTTTCAATTAGTATGTAACGTTTAATATCAATCATCCTAGAACAGCCAAAACATCATTATTATGAAGGATCGGTAAATATGTTAGCTTTTTGTGTACTAGGTAATAGCATAGAAAATGAACCATTAAATGGGAAAATAAGAGTGATTTTTTATATGATTGGTATGTAGTAATTTGGGAATGTGTCACAGTAGTGCACTGAAAATTGTATGGCTTTTGAATTTATTGAAGGATTGTCATGATGAACCTGTGTCAAGGATATTATGATACTGAATGAAAAATAAAAATCTGAATTTACAATTAAATGCTATCATTTTAATCTGGAAAGTTTTTACGTACTAAGCTGAATGAAATTTAAAGGTATATACATAGGTATATTCTTTTTACTTATATATAGAATTGTTTTTAAATATATCTAAATTTCAATTCAATATGGTGATTTGTAACTATCCTTCTTTTCTTTATCATATGTTTATAATAAAAAAAGATTTATTTTACATGTAAAAGATAAGCTAATATATTTCATTTTACATATCAGGTCAGGCATATACACTATACAAATGAATGCTCATTTACAGTTTTGTCCAGTACGTTCTTTTTATATAGTACGGTTTTCAAGGAATTATACGTACATTTTACTAACTAAATTTGTGTTTTTTTACTACTGATTATAGTACTATTACTACTTTGCTACTTTCAATAATTAAAAGAAAATAAATTCTTTTAAAATAGTATATATTACTTACTTACTAATAATTATAACAATACCTGTTATTTTTGCAGCTGCAATCATCCCTAATTTTATGTCTTTTTCATTATATTAATCCTGTTATTTACAAATCACTTGTCACTGTTATTAAATAAATAAAATATGATGAACTTGTCAATATATCTTGTTGATCTAATCACATATAATATTATAGAGATCCCTGTAACAACCCCAACGACCCCTCAGGTAAACTTCAAAGAGAACTATTTGGACAGGTGAGAACATTCTTTAGTCAAGGACTATCACCTGGCTTCTGACCCCCTTATCTACCTAATCATCTTCTATCATTTTTTAAAATGTCCAAATTTGATCTTTATCAGCGATTGACCTTTGAAAAATGTTAACCTTTTGTTATGAAGATTAATTTGTCAAGAGTGTATAAGTACCCTGTCAATAACACTTCAAAATATTGGTAACAATTTCCAAAATTCTTTGGGTTTGATTTTTTAAACTTTGGTTCCCTGTAGTGTTATCTTGTCAAATAGCAACCTTCAAAATATAAGGAATCACTCAATCTTCAAATCTTTATTGAACAAAGTTGAACTTGGAATAAGCATGTCTGAGAGTCTTTAGAAATAAACAAAAATAAAAGCTTTAATTTCCTATTACTCGTGAAAAACTCCTATTACTCAAGAAAAACAAGTCGAATAATATATACTGAATTAAGGAGATAAATACAAACGATGTGGAGCCACACAACCATATTACACCACATGCCCCCCCCCCCCCCCAAATTACATAAACAGGGTTGTTAAAAAGGAAGTTGTTCCAAATTTGAGTCCGTATTATTTCTTTATAAAGTAACATACTATCAGAGAGAAATATTGTTTGCATCAGGTAGAATTTCAAAGATGGTTTTATCCATTACAAAAAGAAACATAGAATTATCATACACCAAGTCAGTTCAAGTCAACACGCATTATTTATCTACTATGACTTAGACAAATATTCCTATGGTGAGGGTAAACAGAAATCTGTATCTAACTTTGTAATTAATGAGATTCTTATGCAACTGAAGATTACCTGAGCAGGTAAATATAAGCACCATGCTGCTATGATAAAATATAGGTAATTAATTGTGTCAAAATTCTTTGGACCTGTCATTAACATTTGTCTCATAAAAGTGTCTGTCTCTTAAAGTTTTGAATCTAGACCAAATTTTGTCAATAAAATGTCACAATGACACCATTCTTTACACAATTTAAAAGGTCATAAAATTGTCCCATTGGATAAGAATGCAGAATGAAATCAAGAAAGATAACTCTAATAATCCATGTAAACAGGCTTAGGAACAAAAGGATTACAGTAAAACATTAAATAAATACCCTGTTCAAACTTTTCATCCATCAATAACACATTAAATCTAAAAGTAATGTTTAAAAGAATACACTAAAAACAAAGTTGGTCTTATTAGGGTTCATGGATGCACATGATGGATGGAGGTTATAATGAAATGAAATGGGCCCAGTTTATTTGTCAATAGTGAAAATATTTCAAATGTCATTGGTGCCTATCCATTGGTTCCCAGTTTTAACCTGTCAGGGTTTTACTTTTTGCAATAACATTTATATGTTTTATAAACCTATAGTTCAACAATCCAGTATGAGCTTCAAATTATAACCCATTCTTATTATAGAGTATCGATCTTATCTAATTTTATTTGTGTACAGATTTAAACTACCTCATGCGGATTTAATATACCTCCCCCTTTTTCTCCCTCCAAATTCGTATATTATCCTATGCGACAACTGCACATAACATTCAATATTAACATGTTATATCAGATTATGTAACAGATGTGTACAATTAATGTACATATAAATGTAGAATATTTTTTTCTCCCAAGGACTCATATCAAATATCCAAAGCAAAACATTTATAAAAGATCTACATCAGCGTAATTAACATATATAAATATAACATGTGTGACCACAATTCATAAATGTTGAAAATGATCAGGGCAACTGTAACCACAGAGTGAACAGAGTATACAATACGAGCCTCCACTGAAACTTAAATCATGTGATAAAATCTCCTGCACCGTGTTCAATTACAGTTTTACTTTGAAATTTTAACCTAAAATCAGTTTTAGATTGATTGATTAACTCAGTTACGGATGACCTTTAACTTCTGGCAAATAACCTTCTAATTATAAATCCATTAATTAAATGGCAACATTATAATTTCACCAGTAAACTGAAAATTAAAACCCTCTGAAATTTTACAAAATAAATGGGTTGTATTAAACTGGTAAATCTATTAATTATAACCAAGGTCATGAAGGTTACAGGTCCTTGAGAAGGATATAATTATTTTTACTTACTGAAGTGTAAAACTTTGAACAGATATATCATGTTAAGGAGGGGTATTTGCGAAAAATACCAGTCGAGAGAATGTTAAATTTCACGAGCCGTAAGGCGAGGGAAATTCATTCTCAAGACTGGTATTTTTCGCAAATACCCCTCAATAACATGATATATCTGTTTAATTACACCGAATGTCAATGTACTAAAACGCATTGATGATCGTGACGTTACAAGCGTCCAGTCGGATAGAGTATTTTTTGGCAAATACCACGGCAGAGAGGGTAAAAAAGGCATATCCTTTTAGCAAATACCCCGGCGTCGTTAAAAATGAACGATATTCATTTGATAACAGTAAATTGGTGAAAAATACACTGGCTATTAACCAATCAAAACCCCGGATTCTTACATAAGGTGTAATTAGGTTTAAAATGGAATAAGAAAACCTTGATTTACAGTTTTTCTTCTGTAGATATAGGAAGATGGGGTCTGTAGATATAGGAAGATGGGGTCTGTAGATATAGGAAGATGGGGTACAGGCCTGTAGCCAGGAATTTCTAAAGGGGGGTTATTTGGCCTCAAAACTCGACTTTAACAGTCACAATTCGAACAGAACATTGACGTTAACAGTCATAATTTGAACAGAAAATTGACTTTAAGTCATTATACCTGGCTACTTTGACAATGAACAAAACTCATTGAACAATGAACAGTATAACATTAAAAAGGGCAAGACATGCAATTCAAATAGAAAGATCAATGGCCTGAAAACAAAAATACAAATACAATTATGTAACCATAATCAGGCGTCTAATGAATTACAGAATAAGATGTCTTGTTTTAGTTATCTGTCTCATTCAGGCCTGCTGTCTGAATGAAAACAGACATATATACACAGGGTTAGGATAAGGGTGTATATATGTCTCTGATGAAAACAAGAGAAATTTATAATTGAAACAGCTAAAATTTTCCTGTATAAATATCTGAAGGAAAGTTTTTCTAAAAATATTTTTGCCTTGAACATGCAATATCTAGATAAACACCACATCCTCTAAATACCTAAGACTTCTTTCTCCAAATCAACTGGAATTGACATGTTTTCATTTTCCAGGACAATGGATACAATAACACACTTCTGTACACCAGCAGATCTATATGTCTCCTCCGATTTGTCAAGGAATGTGATAACCATGAGAGAAGCTTAGTATTGCCCTCAGGACAAAACAATGGAGGATAGTACCATACCTGAGTGGGATAATATTTGTTCAGGAACCAGTCAATAGCTC
This sequence comes from Mytilus galloprovincialis, assembly GCF_965363235.1. Lineage (NCBI taxonomy): Eukaryota > Metazoa > Mollusca > Bivalvia > Mytilida > Mytilidae > Mytilus > Mytilus galloprovincialis. Next base: position 2,081,398 of record NC_134847.1, read on the forward strand.
AATGATTGTTGCCCTTCAGGCAGTTATTGTTTATTCAATCACTAGCGAATTCAGTGGAATACTATTATCTTTTGGAATGAACCAACAAAAGCAATTTATGTCCATGTACAGGGTTCCTATGAAATCTATATGTCCATGTACAGGGTTCCTATGAAATCTATAAGCATCAATATCATTAGTACTGTGGTAACCAGATTCAAGCTTGTAACCTCTGAAGGATTTTGAGGATTTCATTATCAAGATTTTCATATAGATTTAATGTATGTTTAGGAAAATAAACATTTAATTTAGTCTGTGCATTAAACATTATTGCTGGGTAATTAAATTAAAATTGGTAATGCCCTATAGGTTATTAAATATGTTTAACACAAAATTTGTATTAGTCCAACATGTTGGTATAAATATATTCATACAGAAACAGTGGCGGATCCAGAACTTCTTGTAAGGGCGTGGGGGTGGGGGGGGGGTGGGGGGGGCTGACTGACCTAAGGGGGGGTCGCTCCAGTCACGCTTCAATGATTCCTTATATAATCAACCAAATTTTTCACACAAAAAGGGGGCCCAGGCCCGCCAGGTCCCCCCCTGAATCCGCCTATGGGAAATATTATACTAGCACCCTGAGCACCCAAAAAGCAGCCTTGTTATCAAATACACATTTTCAATATCGTCCCACAGACCATTTAATACTTGGGTCCTAAAACTTTATAATTTTCCATTGAATTAGCTTTTTTAAGAAACTTAAGAGACAAAATCTATAAAGACAATATTTATTTTTGAAAGTGAAAATAATAAAAGTTTTAAATAGGAAAGGAATATATTAATCTATTATCGCCCTGGGATAGTATAGGAAGTGACATGCACATGTAATAGTTGTTATTGTTGGCATTTTATCTGTAAAGGCTTATCACCTTGGTCTATAATCAGGATGGACATAAGCCTTCTCATTAGATCGTGAGGATTATCTTGTCAGGAGGGGTAACATTTAACAAGGGCATGAAGGGTGGCAGTTCTATTAATAATTCTTTACATATGGGATTGTCAAAGTTAATCATTTAAAATAAATTGATCTATCTAAAGAGCTTCAAAATACCAACAAAAATGAGAATTTTAAAAGTATTCATCATTAATAATTAAAAGTTTTGATTTGAGGTGACAGTTGAGAAACCAGAAGTGTCAGGTTTTATTCAAATCTTTCATTAATCCTATTAACCTTCTTCACTCATGTTTCCTTTTTACCAATACTTCATATATATTTCTAGGTAAACGGACAGAAAGTCACAGGACAAAAAGTCACAGGACATAAAGTCACAAATTTGGTAGGACAAAAAGTCACAGGACAAAAAGTCACAAATAATTTATTGACAATTGTTTTAATATATAAGAATATATCTTGAAATATTTACTTTTAAATACATATATTCATATTAAAGTTTAGGAAATGTGTCATTATACTTGAAAAATGAAGATTTATTTAATTTTAATCATGCAAAAGATGTTTTTCTTGGCACCATGAAGCCATTTAAGTGCCAAGTCACTTTGACATTTTGTTTTTTTAACAATTATTTGATAATCTTTGATATTTTTTTGATATATTTTGTTTAAAAAGTTGGTTTATATACAATTATAGTTTAAGAAAAATACAAAAATATTTTTGTAGAAATAAGCGTTATTTATTCAAAGAAAATAATCAGAAAAAGATGAATTGTGACTTTTTGTCCTGTGACTTTTTGTCCGTGACTTTTTGTCCGTGACTTTTTGTCCTGTGACTTTCTGTCCTACATTCTATTTCTACATGGTTTAGCAATTGCATACTTACTGAAGTCAAGTTTTTCCATCTTAAAATCCAGTAGAAATATTTCCAGCATTTTATTTATAAACTCTGTTACAAGTTTCTTTAAATCAATTCCATGTTCAACAAAAACTTTAATCAAAATTTAAAATCATTAAAATACCCATTCAAAGTTGAATTCAAAATCATTAAAATTCATTCCAATTTAAACAGATCTTAAATTAATACCATCCTACCTCCATGACAAGCATATAATCCAAATAAAAATTATCCTGTCTATAAAATGGTCAAACTTCCTGCTGGTCAGATTAAAATGACCACTGTCCAGGGACAAAGACAAGGGCCAGCTGTTCTGTTTACATGTAATTAACTGTTTATCAGGAATGTTCAAAATACAGCAGTGTACTCAGTAAACAGCAAGTAAACAAATGATAAAGATCTAAACTATCAAATATAAATATAATTAGGCCAGGCCAAACATTTCCTTGGTGTATAAACATTTACTGAGATCTAAACTATCAAATATAACCATAATTAGGCCAGGGGAAACATTTCCTTGTTTATAAAGACTTGGTGTATAAACATTTACTGAGATCTAAACTATCAAATATAACCATAATTAGGCCAGGCCAAACATTTACTGGTGTATAAACATTTACTGAGATCTAAACTATCAAATATAACCATAATCAGGCCAGGCCAAACATTTCCTTGGTGTATAAACATTTACTGAGATCTAAACTATCAAATATAACCATAATCAGGCCAGGCCAAACATTTACTGGTGTATAAACATTTACTGAGATCTAATTTATCAAATATAACCATAATTAGGCCAGGCCAAACATTTACTTGGTGTATAAACATTTACTGAGATCTAAACTATCAAATATAACCATAATTAGGCCAGGCCAAACATTTACTTGGTGTATAAACATTTACTGAGATCTAAACTATCAAATATAACCATAATTAGGCCAGGCCAAACATTTACTTGGTTTACTTTGATTAGATCTAAGCTATCAAATTTAATCATAAGGCCAGTCCAAAAAAAAAGAAGGTGTAAACATTTACTGAAACTAAAACTTCAAAATATCAAGGCCAATACATCATTTAGTTGTAATAAAACGTCATCCAAATATGACTGACTTCTATTTAATATTTGCACGATACAAGGGATTAAACCCACTTTTTATTTGCCAAGTTCCTAGAATCAGTTGATTGTCTTGAACATAACAGATATATTATGCTTACAAATACTATACTGGTAATTATTTGAAGAGATTTCCCGCCAAAATTCCAAGGCATAAATGACTTTGTTATTTGTAGAGTATTTAAGTAAATTAGTTATTCCTCATTTGAAATTTTGTTATAAGCACTTTTTTATCCAGATTTATAATTTTATTTTTTTCAAAATCACAATCTTTTCAGAGAAAAAAGGGGGGTTTTCATTATTGAATACAAACTTGTTATATAAAACATATGAAGCTTTTTTCATAACCAATCATCAAATAAATAATATTAATCAATACCTTATCAGGGCCTATTTGAAGATGGGTGCTGAATTATCATAATTATTTGGTGTGGCCTTACATGATATACCAAATTATTCCTAATAAAAACAATCAGCAGTAAAATTAGTAATGGTTGAGGGAGAAAAATTATTATAATGTAAAACTATGAACTGGTCAAAGGGTTCCTTGTTTGTATAATTATCCCATGGGTTAAGGCACCTGCTGTGTGGGACAATTGTGGTCAGCTCAAATTCATTTGAAGATGGACATTTTAAGAAACTTCAAACAAAAGCTAATTCCTATCTTATTAAGTTATATTATTTTAAGAAGTATAGATGTGCATACTGTGACAAAACTTGATATATTTATAGACAGAAAAATTACAAATAAAATTGAAAATGGAAATGGGGAATGTGTCAAAGAGACAACAATCCGACCAAAGAGCAGACAACAGCGGAACACCACCAATGGGTCTTAAATGCAGCAAGAAATTCCTGCACCTGGAGGCGTGCTTCAGCTGGCCCCTAAACAAATGTATACTAGTTCACTGATAAGGACGTATAATACTAAATGCTAAAATATAATCTCTCATTTAGTTGTACACAGGACAATTCCTATAATTTTTAATATTAATCAAGAATATTGTCCTTCAATTTTTTTTTTAATGAATATACTATCTTTGATTTTTTCATATTTAATATTCAATATTGTTATTTCTGTCACAGCTTGGTACCGAACAACATCTGTAGTCCACATAAAAATAATATACAAATCCCCAACTTTAGCTAGTACCAACTAATCCATAAAATAAACAAAAATATTAAATCTCGGTTTTAAAAACATTTATAGTTTTGTTTGTTGTCCAATTGTTTTCCTTTCATTAACCAGGTTGAAAGATCCGACCAAGCTGTAATGTCAAAAAACTTTGAAATCAACATGTGCATGTCCATTTCTTTTTTTTTTAAATGTTCTGATAAAAATGTAATTATAATCAGTGAACCAGTAGAGCACAGCTGCTGTGACTTATCTATCTGACTGACAGCTATCTAGGTTTTGATATAAGACAATTTTCTTTTTTCCTGAAATACCACTTATTTTGCCATTTCCTGATGACCACTGTAATTGTTAGTAATATCATATCTCTTTTCAGATAACTTGAGTAAAAAATTGTAGGTTCTGATATTCACATTTATTTTAGAGGTGTTCAAAACACTGTAGCCGCCACTGAATCAAGATTTTGCATTTAAAAAATCTCATCATTCTTTTCAAAAACAAATTGTTGGTACTGCAGGCGGACTGAGCTTGACCTTAACTCCCAAAAAGAAGCTAGCCTCACCCAGCCGTGCCCGTCCTAATAACTCTTTGTCATCTAGCCCAAATTTCATATGCATAGTGAAACCCCAAAATTTAATGTTTCCCATAAAACACAATAACCTTATTCAAGCTTGTATCAGAATGCAAAAAATCATTTTCCCACAAAAATACTTTATTTATAAGTCCATGAAAATTGGTACATAGTATACCATCGAAAATAAGTAAAATTCACATAAACGACTACTAAAAAATTACACTGTCAATTGAAACCTCTGTATAGCTTCAAGCAAGTGTGAGAGAGGTGCGATTACGATACACAATTACTAGTCTTACAGCTGGTGCCAACATGTTATGTCCCTCAAGGTAACATTCAACATTAAAAAATTATCTACAAAAATTACATACCCTACATCAGGGTACAGTGACCTAGAATACATGTTCTGTTTTATTTAGATTAAAAAGTTCCTGATGAAAGTAAATCCATAAGGCGATTTTAGCACAGTTTATTCAGAAAGCCTAATACAGTGGCGGATCTAGCAGGTTTCCGGGGGGTTGGAACTCCACCCTTTTTTGGACAATCAATGCATTTGAATGTGGCTTAGCAAGGTTTGAAACCACCCCTTTTATCCTGGGTTTTGAACCCTCCCTTCTGAAATTTGACTGGATCTGCCCGTATAATACTTTCAAATTTCAAGAACATCTATTATAGCTTCAATCACCTCACAAAATAGAGTTCCAATAAAAATTAAATACTCACTAATAAAAAATGTTAATGTTTTCCACTCAAACAAATATATATATTCAACTGTATCATTGTATTATTCTAGTTTCTATTTCCAGATTTTTAGAAAAATATTTCAATGAATGCCACAATTTTCAAGAAAAAATAAATCCAATTTTTACTACACTTTTCTCCCTACTATAAAACCTAGTACATGTCTATCTGGCTAATTTTTCATGTCTGATCGAACCAAAAAAATGGTCTTTATCACAATCGAAATCTACCTGATCTTTAAATGGTCAAAATAAACATGATGTATTTTTTTCAGCTAAATTAACTACTTTTATACACTGAATGACATCAATGGAACTAAACCATATAATTATAATGCTGTCATTTTCACCTGAAGTGATCCCCAATCATGCCTAATTGTTTCCTGATATATTTACCTGTAAATTACAGGTGTACTGATCTACCTGTCCAAATATAATGCATTTTATACCTTGTACTTCCTATTTATGATTATTTATAGACAAATATTTTGCTGTAAGGAGATTTTGATAACATAAGGTACCGAATGACCAAACATGCCAAAAAACAAGCTAAGTCATTGTGGAGGAATATAAATCTAAGCTAGGGGCCTCTTGCACTTGTACTAAGGTGTCAGCTTTTTCTCTGCATTGAAAGCCTCAACATGATGTGGGTACGAAATACAACAATAAAGCCTGTTCCATTAATTGCTTTTGGTTTTGTCATTTAAATGTGCTGGGACTTTAATTGTGCTTGAAATGTGCAAGAAAAAAAGAAAACTTAAATTTTTTAGGAAAATCCGGAAGTAACCTCGACAGTGCTGACAAGATGGTTATCATGTAATATAAAATACTGATAAAAACCAAGGATTATTTACAAAATAACAATTTAGAAAAAATTTGTCTCATGTGGGAAAACTTTTATATTTATTATAACTTTTAACACCTGAGTATCAGCAAATAAGTTAAGCTCCTTTACAAAGAGGTTACATTTAAACTGAAAACAAGGAACCCTTAAATATTTGTGTTAACATCAGCATGTTTGTATCATTCTAACTACTATGCCTGTTATTTCTTGTTAATTTCTCTCAAAACCTCTCTCTTTGTTATGGTTAAGTAGTGTCTGCCTAGTTATCTCCCCTTCCCCCCTTTGTTTTTTTACTATCTGATGTCTATCATATATATAAAATATCATTGCTTTATAAATATGATAGCACAAATGTAATATTAGCTACTCACGTTCTTTCAAATAGGTCCAAATGAAGTGTAATTTATTAGTCTTAATTGTCAATAATTACATCCAGGTCTTTATTGGGCATACAAAGAACCACGTCAAACGTACGGAGAAAAAAAATCAATATCCTTCATACAAAATCAGCTGTTTATGAAAAAACACTGTTTTCAGACCCGCTATTAAGATTCCAATCAGTACGTCAAAACAAAAACTGCAGGCATTAAAATCAAAGTATTTGTTTGTAAAATAAAATATAATTAAACCCACTGCATAAAATAGCTAAGGTACTTAAAAGAGATATAGATCTCAAAATCATTAATCAATTCTCTTTGTTGACAGGAGAGAATCAGTACAGTCTATTTACAGAACAAACAGGCCTTTATTTGTCTGTATGTGAGAAAAACTTTTTAATCCACCAGCTCAATTTTTAGTATTAAATGTTCCACAATAAACTGTTTACACTTGCCTTTTAAAAGCATATAGAAACGATTGTCTTTCTATATTTTTCACCACATTCATAAAACAAATTGCCTTATTTTGTTACGAATATTCCAGTGAATTTAATTCGAAGAAAAATGTAAAAATTTCCAATCACTTTCCTCTATGAACAAACAAGGTAAAAGTACCACAGCTGTGACAGACAAAATCTCACAGATCAATTTTTCGCCATAAAAATCAAACTCAATATCCCTTTATGCAGGTAGTGCAAAAAATCTTTACGTAAAAATAAACCTCCGATAAGTAATTATATCTTCATCTGAAAACACTCAATACAAAGAAAAATTGGTTTAATTGATTAAGTTTCTTACTACTATATCTTCGATCTATTTTCAGCTATATACAACAACACTTACGGTTTTCACGTCCAGGTGGGCACCAAATCTCACTTGTTTAAAGGTTTTATCATTATTTTTACCTTTCGATTAATTTTGATCAGCTGATAATAAAGCGAAATCTGATTTAACTAATGACTTTCCATGTATATATTTACTACCTGTTGAAACTTATCACACCTCAAGGTTTCAAAGAGCTGCAGGCTGAAAATGTTCATCAAAGTGTCAAAAGTAAATATTAGGTTGACACAAATCTTGATAGATATACAATTAACCTGATATCAAATTTTACACTAAGCAGACATTGATGGACTTATCCAGTTCTATTTCTTCCTTATTTATGATGGTTTTATGATGAATACTTATTAAGTGGTCAAATCTATTTCCAATACATGTATATTTCATTGGGTCTTAAATGAACATATATATAGCCTCTTTATTGCAACAATAAATTCTTCTTTATATTTCTTTATCCTTTAGATTTTTACAGAGGAAAAAAAAACAGAACTATATGTGGAAACAACAAGACATATTAATACCATTTAAATTTGCATAGTTAAAAAGTTTGATGTAATTGTTTCAAAACATAATTTAAATCAATTTTCAATAAAAAAAAAAGTTGAGATTTTGACACTGAGTGACACGAACTGGGTGTCGACTGCAACATTTATTCAGGAACACACCAATACAACTCAAGTCAATTATAAACCAATGTCAAAGTTACCCACTTGTCAATTTCAAAATGCAGATTGACAATGAACTCTCAATGTTTGTGAACGCTTTACGTAACTTTTAGGTAAATAAATTATAATTTGGAATAATTAAAGCCTGAATGTTATGGACTTATGGGAGACACTTTTAATTTGTCTCATTTAAAGGCAAAAAGTCAATTGAAATGTTCCTTATGTGAAACTGATTTAATTATGGCACTTGAAAAATACTTTCTTTTCTTACAACTACTTATATGCCAATTTAAATGTCAATTGTGTCAACACGACTGGTTCCGTTTGTTATGTAGAAAAGCACTTGACAGACTTTGTCAATAAACAGCAAACAAATTCTTTCAATTCACATTATTAACCTAAAGTCAGGGTCAACTATGTCTATAAACTCAAGTACTTTTCAACTTCCAAATTTGTTAATACACTTCAAAGATTTTAAATTGAAAACTTCACCTTTTTGAAAATTAAACTTGTAAGCTTTAGAAAGTTCTTAAGATTATATATCAAATGGAATTCAAATTCAATATGTTTCAAGTAGTATAATAAAAGGAATTCGTAAACAATAATACTTTCTATTGAACGAGATCTTTAATCAAAGAAAAATTTACAGACGGATAGTAAATCAACATTATTTTATAAGAATTCTTAGAATAATTCCTAAATAGCTCTATTTTATTCTTCAAGCATGCAAGTCTCACATGCAAGTCTCACAGGAAAAGATTTTTAGACAATCATTTCATATAATCTGATTTACCCATAATGCACAGAGGCTTTTAAGTGAAATTCTTAGACAGTACAAATATAATCCAATAAAGACATTTCCATATTCCCTAATTGTTAATTTTAACATCTCATCTTCTAAAATTTAAAAAGAATATGTCTGGTATTAATCATAGTAGAAATGTTTACTGGTTATGATTTCTGGTTGGGTTTTTATTGTTGGTTATCATTTCTTGTTGTATGGTGATTGTTGGTAACTTTTGCAGTGTTGTTGTTTTTTGTTGCGAGTTATGATTTTGGTGGTATGGTCAATGTTTATGGTGACTCCTTGTATGCCTGTTATAATGGTTGTTATGATTCATAGGTAAGTACAGATCTTTTGAAGCTGACTGTTATAATTTAATCAACCTTAATGGAGGGTAGGAATACCCTGGCTTTACTGTCAGGCGTCAAATAGTAATTTTTCTGCTACTGTTAGTCTCAAATAATTATCTGTAATCACTATTTTTTTTAAAGAATTTAACCTAATTGTCAAATAAAGGCAACAGTAGTATACCGCTGTTCAAACTCATAAATCCATGGACAAAAAACAAAATCGGGGTAACAAACTAAAAACAAAATCTGTCGTCATAAAGAAAATGTGCATTTCATTTCCATGCACCAAAACATGACCAATAACGTCATTTACCAAGATTTTATACTGTTAATGGTCATGAAATTACCCCCCCCCCTTTTACGACCCTGATGTTGGTTGATGAACCTACCTGCTGGTAATGTAGCTGATTGTTGGTTGTTGTTCTGTTGGTTGAGATGTTTGTCGGCTGATGATTTGCTGGTTGATTTACTACCTGATGATGGTTTGGTTGATGGATTAGTTATGGTTGGACATTTACTATTCCCTGACTTAAATGGTGATGGAAGCCTAAAAAAAGATAAAAGATCAATTATTAGATAAACAACAAGTTGAACAACTGGTAAGATGAACAAAGAATCAGATAAACAACCAATGAATATCCATTATTCCCATCTAGATGAAAAACAAATCAGAGGCATAAACGATTGAACAGCTGCTAAGATGTAGGACAAGTTGTTTACATCTCAAAACCACTTGATATCTGAACTCCATTTTTTTGGGAGGTCTCTGTCACTCAGTCTAAAGTTTTATATATCTGAACTCCATTTTTTTGGGAGGTCTCTGTCACTCAGTCTAAAGTTTTATATATCTGAACTCCATTTTTTTGGGAGGTCTCTCACAGTCACTCAGTCTAAAGTTTTATATATCTGAACTCCATTTTTTTGGGAGGTCTCTGTCACTCAGTCTAAAGTTTTATATATCTGAACTCCATTTTTTTGGGAGGTCTCTGTCACTCAGTCTAAAGTTTTATATATCTGAACTCCATTTTTTTGGGAGGTCTCTGTCACTCAGTCTAAAGTTTTATATATCTGAACTCCATTTTTTGGGAGGTCTCTGTCACTCAGTTTAAAGTTTTATATATCTGAACTCCATTTTTTGGGAAGTCTCTGTCACTCAGTCTAAAGTTTTATTGTTTCAAATAATGTTTTCTGGACTTGTTTGTCTTTTTTTTTGGTCTTTTGTATTTTCTGTTGCATTGTCAGATTATCTTTAACAAGATTTTTTAACATCCTCAAGGTATCTCCTGCCTCTTTTTGATAACAGTCAGTAAATCATGAAATCAAAGTTCATTTCAAGGTCATGCTCCTGTCATCTGATGTTTATGTAAGTTCTGATAATTGTTTACCACATCATGGAAGACAACCCTAAAAGCTTCAAGATGAGGAGCAGTAATATAAGAAATAGTTGGGAGTTTTAGTCCCTTTTCTTTTTATATGCTCTGCAAGTGTTTATAAGACAGTTCATTACCTGTGCTATTTGGAGAAGTAGGGATTTTTTATTACTGACCACATTGTGAAACATAATCAATATTCTGACAGCTTTTGGAGGGTCTTCCATGTTGGACTGAATAAATTACACAAAAAAAAATGTGCATTAATGTTGTTGAGTAATCTGTACTTAGATTCTGATAACTCCATACATACCATTGATTGTATTATATACATTTTTATAGAATAAAAACAAATAAAGGAAGTAAAAACTTCAAAAACAAGATAGCAGTTAATGAGTGTACTTTCTCGATGTCTCATGTACAATCTCACAGAGGATCTTTCTAACAAACACTTTTATTATTTAAAGTTTTATAACCACAAAATTTTTAAAAGTAAAATGCTAAAATTAACAAAATATCTTTATTTGGTAGCTTAATGGCATGTCTGGAAATTTAAATGAATGATCAACACATTTTCTCAATCATAAAATCAGATGAAACTTTCTCCATTACAGGAAGTTATCATGCTACTGTCAGATGCAGTAAATTAAATTTATTCATGATGTACAAGACACAAAAAATATATTCAAAACGTCTGCTGAGAATAATAATCAAATTTTTGTATGAATATAAATCTACAAGAAATCCTCAGGAGGGATGTTATTCAATTATAGTGATGTCTCTTACTTTAATGGACATCAGTTAACAGCTAAATGGTTTTAGCACAAAAATGACTAATTTAAACAATTCAATCTCAAGCTTGATAAACTCACAAATGAACTGTTTCTATTCTTATTGAAATCCAATGAATTCTGCTATGACAAATATTATCTATTCTTAAAATAAGAACAACAAATTGCTAAAAAAAAAGAGGATAAAATACAAAATAGACATTTTATAAGTCTAATTTACAATATAGACTTTGCTCATTGATGAAGGCCATACAGTGACTTATGTTGTTAATTTCTGTGATTTTAGTCTTTTGATGAGAGTTGTTTTATTTGCTATGGTAGTTTGAAAGATATGTAATCCATTTTTTTGGCAAGGAGATGGTCTAGCAAAGGAAGAAATTTACCATGTGACTTTAAAGCAGATAAAATTAGAAACATCAACTATATTAAATATAGGAGAAAGGAGAAGATACAGTTTTGGACTAAATTCTTTAACAGATAAATGAAAAAAAAGATGGTCCTTATTTGGTACAGACACTATTACAGACTAGTATAAAGCTTGATTGGAACACACTAAGATTTCCAATAAAAACAAATTCTTGAAATAACATATAATAGTCAAGAGACTAGATCCTAACAGGGGACACAATTTATAGATTGATATAAACCTTGATTGTGAGTCACTACTACTGAGCTGGTTTTTGCTGCTGCCACTTGACTGGTGAGTTGTCTCCCCTAAATGACATTTGTTGTGTTCCTGTTTCTGTTGTGTCTTCTGCTGTTGTTTGTATCTTGACAAACTAAAGAACAGGCCTAATATAGCTTTAAGGTTCCCATCTTTTATATCTGAAAAATATCAATATGTACATATAATATTACATTAGATGTATGTTTCATTATAATACGTTATTCTGATTGGCTAACAAGCAATCTCGTGATACTTCTTAATCAATTACATTACACAATACAACTTTTCATTCATGATGACATGAGGTCCCACAATAAAGTGCACAGGTAAATGAAATAAAAACTTGATAAAAGGCGTGTTTTCGTGATCCTATAGGTAAAAATGTAATTATAAGTATTGAATGCTTTTTTTGTAACTTTATAGGGTTGTAAAAGCGTTGACTGTGCGCACATTTTTAGTATGAAGCGCTTCTGCGCTTCATACAAAATGTACTTCGGTCAACGCTTTTACACCCCAATAAATTTACAAAAAAGAGCATTCAATTCTTAAATAAACTTAAGAAATGATATTGTAAATTTTTGAATTGTTTCACATTTTGTCCCACAAGAGCCTTTCAAAGGTTAGATACCATGTATTTGATTTGGGCATTGCTGAAAGCCATACAATAACCTCAAATTGTTTACATACATCCTTTGCTTTTATAGATAGCTGTCACATTGACCATTATACCACATTTTTCTTTTTTTTTGTACTTATAGCTTTAAGTTTCCATATTTTTTATCTAAAATATCAGTCTATAGCTTGCTTATGCTGTATGTGTTTTGCTCATTGTTGAAGGTCTAATATGAACATACAAAGCCAAAAATTAAAGGCAAACCTGAACTTAATATAAAACTGTCACTTTTGTTAAAATGCAGATCTTCAAACCAAGACAATTTCTGCTTCCAAAATTTGATGTTAAATTATATTCACTCAGCTGCAGTTTCGTCAATGGCGTTCGAGGAGGAAAACTTTACAAGTCTTTTGGCGACATTTTTTATCTTCAAAAATTTCTAGAAACACTAACTAATGGTAAGAAGTAAAACTTTTTGTACTATAGAGTTATCTCCCCTTTTTATACTATATAGTTATCTCCCCTTTTTATCACTTATAATACAAACCTTCAGCTGAGAGTCCTTCTACACTTACACCAAGATTGGCTAGGAATGTAGACAACATAGTTATACCCACCTTTAGCTGAGAGTCCTTCTACCCTTCACCAAGATTGGCAAGGAATGTAGACAACATAGTTATACCCACCTTCAGCTGAGAGTCCTTCTACACTTACACCAAGATTGGCCAGGAATGTAGACAATATAGTTATACCCACCTTTAGCTGAGAGTCCTTCTACACTTACACCAAGATTGGCAAGGAATGTAGACAATATAGCTATACCCACCTTAAGCTGAGAGTCCTTCTACACTTACACCAAGATTGGCCAGGAATGTAGACAATATAGTTATACCCACCTTCAGCTGAGAGTCCTTCTACACTTACACCAAGATTGGCCAGGAATGTAGACAATATAGTTATACCCACCTTCAGCTGAGAGTCCTTCTACACTTACACCAAGATTGGCCAGGAATGTAGACAATATAGTTATACCCACCTTTAGCTGAGAGTCCTTCTACACTTACACCAAGATTGGCTAGGAATGTAGACAATATAGTTATACCCACCTTTAGCTGAGAGTCCTTCTACACTACACCAAGATTGGCCAGGAATGTAGACAATATAGTTATACCCACCTTTAGCTGAGAGTCCTACACTTACACCAAGATTGGCCAGGAATGTAGACAATATAGTAATACCCACCTTTAGCTGAGAGTCCTCCTACACTTACACCAAGATTGGCAAGGAATGTAGACAATATAGCTATACCCACCTTTAGCTGAGAGTCCTTCTACACTACACCAAGATTGGCCAGGAATGTAGACAATATAGTTATACCCACCTTTAGCTGAGAGTCCTTCTACACTTACACCAAGATTGGCCAGGAATGTAGACAATATAGTTATACCCACCTTTAGCTGAGAGTCCTTCTACACTTACACCAAGATTGGCTAGGAATGTAGACAATATAGTTATACCCACCTTTAGCTGAGAGTCCTTCTACACTTACACCAAGATTGGCAAGGAATGTAGACAACATAGTTATACCCACCTTTAGCTGAGAGTCCTTCTACACTTACACCAAGATTGGCCAGGAATGTAGACAATATAGTTATACCCACCTTTAGCTGAGAGTCCTTCTACACTTACACCAAGATTGGCTAGGAATGTAGACAACATAGTTATACCCACCTTTAGCTGAGAGTCCTTCTACACTTACACCAAGATTGGCTAGGAATGTAGACAATATAGTTATACCCACCTTTAGCTGAGAGTCCTTCTACACTTACACCAATATTGACCAGGAATGTAGACAATATAGTTATACCCACCTTTAGCTGAGAGTCCTTCTACACTTACACCAAGATTGGCTAGGAATGTAGACAATATAGTTATACCCACCTTTAGCTGAGAGTCCTTCTACACTACACCAAGATTGGCCAGGAATGTAGACAATATAGTTATACCCACCTTTAGCTGAGAGTCCTACACTTACACCAAGATTGGCCAGGAATGTAGACAATATAGTAATACCCACCTTTAGCTGAGAGTCCTCCTACACTTACACCAAGATTGGCAAGGAATGTAGACAATATAGCTATACCCACCTTTAGCTGAGAGTCCTTCTACACTACACCAAGATTGGCCAGGAATGTAGACAATATAGTTATACCCACCTTTAGCTGAGAGTCCTTCTACACTTACACCAAGATTGGCCAGGAATGTAGACAATATAGTTATACCCACCTTTAGCTGAGAGTCCTTCTACACTTACACCAAGATTGGCTAGGAATGTAGACAATATAGTTATACCCACCTTTAGCTGAGAGTCCTTCTACACTTACACCAAGATTGGCAAGGAATGTAGACAACATAGTTATACCCACCTTTAGCTGAGAGTCCTTCTACACTTACACCAAGATTGGCCAGGAATGTAGACAACATAGTCATACCCACCTTTAGCTGAGAGTCCTTCTACACTTACACCAAGATTGGCTAGGAATGTAGACAATATAGTTATACCCACCTTTAGCTGAGAGTCCTTCTACACTTACACCAAGATTGGCCAGGAATGTAGACAACATAGTCATACCCACCTTTAGCTGAGAGTCCTTCTACACTTACACCAAGATTGGCTAGGAATGTAGACAATATAGTTATACCCACCTTTAGCTGAGAGTCCTTCTACACTTACACCAAGATTGGCCAGGAATGTAGACAATATAGTTATACCCACCTTTAGCTGAGAGTCCTACACTTACACCAAGATTGGCCAGGAATGTAGACAATATAGTAATACCCACCTTTAGCTGAGAGTCCTCCTACACTTACACCAAGATTGGCAAGGAATGTAGACAATATAGTTATACCCACCTTTAGCTGAGAGTCCTTCTACACTTACACCAAGATTGGCTAGGAATGTAGACAATATAGTTATACCCACCTTTAGCTGAGAGTCCTTCTACACTTACACCAAGATTGGCAAGGAATGTAGACAACATAGTTATACCCACCTTTAGCTGAGAGTCCTTCTACACTTACACCAAGATTGGCCAGGAATGTAGACAACATAGTTATACCCACCTTTAGCTGAGAGTACTACACTTACACCAAGATTGGCCAGGAATGTAAGACATCATAGTTATACACACCTTTAGCTGAGAGTCCTGCTACACTTACACCAAGATTGGCCAGGAATGTAAGACTACATAGTTATACCCACCTTTAGCTGAGAGTCCTTCTACACTTACACCAAGATTGGCTAGGAATGTAGACAATATAGTTATACCCACCTTTAGCTGAGAGTCCTTCTACACTTACACCAAGATTGGCAAGGAATGTAGACAACATAGTTATACCCACCTTTAGCTGAGAGTCCTTCTACACTTATACCAAGATTGGCAAGGAATGTAGACAACATAGTTATACCCACCTTTAGCTGAGAGTCCTTCTACACTTACACCAAGATTGGCCAGGAATGTAAGACTACATAGTTATACCCACCTTTAGCTGAGAGTCCTTCTACACTTACACCAAGATTGGCCAGGAATGTAGACAATATAGTTATACCCACCTTTAGCTGAGAGTCCTTCTACACTTACACCAAGATTGGCCAGGAATGTTAGACAAGTGTTGATGTTCTCAACCTGGAATCACAAATAAATTATACTTTTAATACAATTGGAAGTTAAATGCACAAATAGATTAAGAATTATATAAAACAGTTATGGCATCTGATGAAAGCCTCATTATGTATAAAGCTGCAATCTAATTTGATTAACAGTTGTACTAAAAACCCAATGGTGAAATCTGCAAAGCTTCATATGTAAATCAAGACAGTACCAGTTTGGCTAATCCAAAGAAGGGTGCCAGGGTAGGATGATTACACAGGGGGTGCTTACTTCCCAAATTCCGTTATTTCTGTATTTCTCCCCCCTCTTTTTCCCAGATCTCATTTTCTTGCCCTCTATATTCATCATTAACAAAGTTTATCATCACCCTTCATCAAAAGAACATGGACATTTTTTTAATTTTGAAATTAAATAGCAACACTCACACTAACAAAATAAACCAGAAGACTACAACAGGAGCCTTGATGTCAACAACCAACCAGAAGACTACAACAGGAGCCTTGACGTCAACAACCAACCAGAAGACTACAACAGCAGCCTTGACGTCAACAACCAACCAGAAGACTACAACAGCAGCCTTGACGTCAACAACCAACCAGAAGACTACAACAGCAGCCTTGACGTCAACAACCAACCTCGGCTGGTCAAAACACAAGATATTGATATTGCTGAACAAACATGTAATAAGGGGATATACATTTCCCATTCTGGGCTGGGAAAAAAAGGGATGTGTGAGTGTAAAAGCTGTACATAATCTAATGTTCCAGACAACAAAATACATCTTATTAGTGAGAACCTGAAGAAAATCCTGTCACAAATGGGTCAGTCAGAAAAAAATTACCATTAATGTTACTATTATGTAAGAAGACATCATTAGCTCTAGATGTGTAAAATCTTAATGACAGAAGTTAATAGCCATTCCCATCTGTCTGATGGAGTTCTTAATTCTGACTTAATTACAGCAGCTTGTAAATTTGAGGTTTCGTCATATACTCTGATATACTCTGTCATTAGAAAAACATGTAAATTCAACTTCTGTACCCTGGTACAAAATGTATATACATTCTACAACAGAGTTATAATTGAAGACAATACTGATGATACTTCATGTAATGAGATAAAATCTATACCATGTTGATACAAATAGGTATAACTAGATAAATAATAATTAATGTCTCAGTACAGTTCTATGATTTCAGTTGCATAAACTATAATACATATTTTTCTTGTTGTATAACTGACACTGAGGGGTGTCAAAATCGTTCAAATGAAAGACCGACTGTGGGCAATCCTAACACCCCAAGAAAATTATCTTTGAAACATATTTATCTTCCAGGTTAGAATGACCTAACAGTCAGGGGTGGATCCAGCCATTTTTAAAAGGGGTGGACGGTTCCAACTATACGTTGACTCCCTATTCAAATCAAATGCATTGTTAAAAAAAAGGGGTTCCAAACCCCTGAACCCTCCCCCTTGGATCCACCACTGACGTTCTAAAAGGAAATGACTAGGTATATAAAAAATATATATACTTCAGTGTGAACAAAAAACAATAAAGTAAAGTTTAAAATATAAATTTGGAATGTGTCCATGAGACACAGATGATGGTTATAACATTTTGTTGTCAGGCAAACTTAAGTTACAGAGAAGAGCATGAAAAATTCAGAAATGTTTTAGTTTGTTAAGGGGCATAACTATATAACAACAAAAGTAACTCGTTCAAAGTTCAAACTTGCATGGTCTGTGTTTGTATTTTATGGTAATAAGCAGTGTGTGAAAGATTCATAACATTTGGTTGAAGCAAACTTGAAGAAAAAAAAATAAAATCAGCCTTCCGTTTGTATTAATGGGTATGAATTTAGAAATGTAAAAAGTGACAACAGCCAATACAAACTTGATCTGAGTTTTGTGGTAATAAGCATTGTGTATAAGTATCATAACATTTGAAACCGATATGTACGGACAGATGGACAAGGGTAAAACTTAATGTCCATCTCTGCTATGGCAGTTTATAAAATAAAATTTAATTTGCCTTTTTTTTTTTATATAATTTATCATAAACATCAATAATTAAAATTGAGAATGAAATGGGAAATTTTTTAAAGAGACAAAATTGCTGATTACAAAGAAACAGAAAAAAGCCCAGGGTCAAATTGAGTGCCATTTTCTTCAAAAGCACCCAAAAATCACCCTGGTTTTGGATGGTGTTTGTATCTTTTTCCATTCTTCTATTATTGATACCAATCTTTACAATGATGAATTTTTGTGAAAATGAGTTTTAGTCTTTCTCCATAAATAGTTTTTCCTTCTAACTTTTTAATGTTTATACTCTGTATTTGAGAAAACAGACTTATAACTTTATAATACTGCACAATTCCAAAACAGACAGAAACTTTTACACTTAATCTAATTTTATCTTTCTAATTTGATAAAAAAAAATATTGGAAATCCCAAAAGTGCAATTTCTACATATATTGGTAACTGAGAACCAATTTATTTGTAAATCAACTTGCATCTAAAATGTCAATATCATTAGAAAAAGTCCATAAATTTCTCTGATTTGTGTTAAAATAATGTAAAAGTCATGTTTTGTTGATAAATTTCTACTTTAAATGGACCCAAAACACCTTGTATCGATTTGGACATTTAACCCCAGACAAAAATAATTTACAAATTTCCTGAAGCATGTATATTTCAGGAAATGAAACTGAGGCTTAAGCAATAGATATTGAAATATCTATATTTCTGTGCAGTCTAATGTCAACAAAAATCAGCTGATCAATCAAAAAGAAAATCTCCAAGAGGACTCAACTTGGACATCAATCAAAGATAAAAAATCTATGAAAAGACACCACTTGCACATCAATCAGAAGAAAACCTATTAGAAGACACTCTTGTTCCCTTCAGATAACAGTTTGGACTGGCATACTGATGAAATCTTTGGTTGTTGATGAATTACAGATCAATTCTCCACAAACTTTTAATGGGTCCTAGTCTGGTCACTCAGACAATCATCTGAGATATGCCAAAACAAGGTTTATACATATAGTATACTATTTTTTTTCAAAACATTCTGACATTGTCAGTCACCAGTATCGATTAGAAAAATGAGTCTGCACCACAAAAAATTTCACCTGCTAGTCCGAAAAACCAATGTTCAGACATTTTTCTTATTAGTCAAAACAAAGTTTTGCAAAAACTAACTAGTCCAAATGAAATTTTACTAGTCTGGAGCAGCGGACTAGTGGGTAACCTTGCAGATTGCAGTAGTCACTATGATGAAGTAACTCACTGTTTTAACTAATTGTTGCAGATACTATATTCTTGCTCTGATGAAAAATACAAGATTTGAAGGAAAGTTTTTTCTTCGTTGGTTTCATCAGATACAAAACAATACATAGAATAAGAATAAGAATAAGAATATTTATTATTCCAATCAAGGGCCCTTGATGGACAGCATAACATGTATACATAAAACAATACATCATGACTTGTAACAGAAAAAACATTTTACATACATCTCCGATCTAAAATAGACATCCACATATTAGTATATACCTTAATCAGATAAGTTCAGATTTAAGGATAAGTTTTATCTGGTTATTTTTTTTGAAAGGTTACAGAAGGTGAAATATACCAGGTGATGTATATCAAAGTGATGACAGGTCACATTGATAAGGTCAATATCTCTACATGTTAACTTGTAACTAAATATTTTGGTTTATTTGCAATTCTTGACTTTTACAAATGTTTCAACACATGAAATCTATCATTAAA
This sequence comes from Mytilus galloprovincialis, assembly GCF_965363235.1. Classification (NCBI taxonomy): domain Eukaryota; kingdom Metazoa; phylum Mollusca; class Bivalvia; order Mytilida; family Mytilidae; genus Mytilus; species Mytilus galloprovincialis. Next base: position 2,101,538 of record NC_134847.1, read on the forward strand.
GAGATTTCTGACCTTTTAACAAGACAGACATGGAATGAAATGTTTTTTCAACCACCTTTTCTGTTATTTTAACATGGGGAAATAAGTATAGTTAGAGAATTCTGACCTCTAGGCAAATACAGACAGAGTGAAACTGTTTTTTTAACCATCTTTTGTGTTTATTCTAACATGAGAAATAAGAAGTTAATATACTGAGTTAAGCGGCACTGTTGTTTTCTGATGAATCTAATTATTTCTAAAAGTGCAGAATTCACAGGACATTTCATAAAACAAATTATAAAGTGTACATTACTGTGGGCCAGGCTTTCTGAAAACAAGAGGCTCTCAAGAGCCTGAATCGCTCACCTTAATTTTTTTGGTTAAATAATATCTCTCATCAATGATTATTTTGGCTTTTCAATTTATTTAAATGTTCTTTGAATCGTCCTATTTTCTTCAAAAGCAAAAAAAAAAATCATTTTCTCCTATGTTCTATTTTAGCCATAGGAGCTATGTTTCTGACATACAAGGAAATGAAATATAAAATTTATACTAGATACTTTGAAACTCATTTAGCCTAAGTTTGGCTGAAATTGATACAGCAGTTTCAAAGGAGAAGATTTTTTAAAGTAAGTCAACATGATGAACAAATTGTGAAAAAAGTCTTTAAAGGGCAATAACTCCTTAAGGGGTCAATTGACAATTTTGGTCAAATTGACTTATTTGTTGATCTTACTTTGCTTAACATTTTTGCTATTAACAGTTTATCTGTATCTATAATAATATTCAAGATAATAACCAAAAACTGCAAAATTTCTTTAAAATCATCAATTCAGGGGCATTATACCTGAAAAACCAGTTACCCAATTCGGCTGAAAATTTCAGGACAGGTAGACCTTGACCTAATAAATACTTTAACTTCTTGTCTTATTTGCTCTAAATGCTGGAGTTTTTGAGATATAAGCCAAAAACTGCATTTTACCCTGTGTTCTATTTTTAGCCATGACGGCCATGTTTTTTGACGAAATAAAAAATAAAGCACATGCAAACTTTATTTTATACACCCTACTGATCATTCAGTTGAAGTTTGGTTGAATTTGGTTTAGTAGTTTTAGAGGAGAAGATTTTTGAAAGTTAGCAAATATGATGAACAAATTGTGAAAAATTGTCATTAAAGGACAATTAAACCCCTTAAGGGGTCAATTGACAATTTTGGTCATATTAACTTATTTGTAGATCTTACTTTGCTGATCATTTTTGCTGTTTACAGTTTATCTTTATCTATAATAATATTCAAGATAATGACCAAAAACTGCAAAATTTCCTTAAAATTACCAATTAAGTGGCAGCAACCCAACAATGGTTTGTTTGATTCATCTGAAAATTTCAGGGCTGATAGATCTTGACCTAATGAACATTTTTACACCATGTCAGATTTGCTCTAAATGCTTTCATTTTTGAGATATAAGCCAAAAAACTGCATTTGACCCCTATGTTCTATTTTAAGTAACGGCGGCCATATTTTTTGACGGATCAAAAATCGAAGCACACACACTTTGTGCATGATAATCTAAGGAACAATCATGCTAAGTTTCATCCAAATCCATTCAGTAGTTTCAGAGGAGAAGATTTTTTAAAGTTAGCAAATATGATGAACAAATTGTGAAAAATTGTCATTAAAGGACAATAACCCCTTAAGGGGTCAATTGACAATTTTGGTCAGATTAACTTATTTGTAGATCTTACTTTGCTGATCATTTTTGCTGTTTACAGTTTATCTTTATCTATAATAATATTCAAGATAATGACCAAAAACTGCAAAATTTCCTTAAAATTACCAATTAAGTGGCAGCAACCCAACAATGGTTTGTTTGATTCATCTGAAAATTTCAGGGCTGATAGATCTTTACCTAATGAACATTTTTACACCATGTCAGATTTGCTCTAAATGCTTTCGTTTTTGAGATATAAGCCAAAAAACTGCATTTGACCCTTATGTTCTATTTTAAGTAACGGCGGCCATATTTTTTGACGGATCAAAAATCGAAGCACACACACTTTGTGCATGATAATCTAAGGAACAATCATGCTAAGTTTCATCCAAATCCATTCAGTAGTTTCAGAGGAGAAGATTTTTTAAAGTTAGCAAATATGATGAACAAATTGTGAAAAATTGTCATTAAAGGACAATAACCCCTTAAGGGGTCAATTGACAATTTTGGTCATATAACTTATTTGTAGATCTTACTTTGCTGATCATTTTTGCGGTTTACAGTTTATCTTTATCTATAATAATATTCAAGATAATGACCAAAAACTGCAAAATTTCCTTAAAATTACCAATTAAGTGGCAGCAACCCAACAATGGTTTGTTTGATTCATCTGAAAATTTCAGGGCTGATAGATCTTGACCTAATGAACATTTTTACCCCATGTCAGATTTGCTCTAAATGCTTTCGTTTTTGAGATATAAGCCAAAAACTGCATTTGACCCCTATGTTCTATTTTAAGTAACGGCGGCCATGTTTTTTGACGGATCAAAAATCGAAGCACACACTTTGTGCAGGATAATCTAAGGAACAATCATGCTAAGTTTCATTCAAATCCATTCAGTAGTTTCAGAGGAGAAGATGTTTGAAAAATTGTTAACGACGACAGACAACGACGACGACGGACGCCAAGTGATGAGAAAAGCTCACATGGCCTTTTAGGCCAGACGAGCTAAAAATGTGAAAATTGACTGATTGATTTACAGGTGTTTTAAAAGTTACAAGATATCTAATCAATGCATTTGCAAACAAGAATGTGTCCAAAGTACACGGATGCCCCACTTGCACTATTATTTTACATGTTCAATAGACCGTGAAATTGGGTAAAAAATCTAATTTGGCATTAAATTAGAAAGATCACACCATAGGGAACATGTGTACTAAGTTTCAAGTTGATTGGACTACAACTTCATCAAAAACTACCTTGACCAAAAACTTTAACCTGAAACTCACACTTTAATTTTCTATGTTCAGTGGTCCGTGAAATTGGGGTCAAAAATTTAACTTGGCTGTAAAATTAAAAAGATCATATCATAAGGAACATGTGTACTAAGTTTCAAGTTGATTGGACTTCAGCTTCATCAAAAACTACCTTGACCAAAAACTTTAACCTGAAACTCACACTTTAATTTTCTATGTTCAGTGGACCATGAAATTGGGGTCAAAAATTTAACTTGGCTGTAAAATAAGAAAGATCATATCATAAGGGAAATGTGTACTAAGTTTCAAGTTGATTGGACTTCAGCTTCATCAAAAACTACCTTGACCAAAAACTTTAACCTGAAACTCACACTTTCATTTTCTTTGTTCAGTGGACCATGAAATTGGGGTCAAAGTTTTAATTTTGTCGTAAAATTAGAAAGATCATATCATAAGGAACATGTGTACTAAGTTTCAAGTTGATTGGACTTCAGCTTCATCAAAAACTACCTTGACCAAAAACTTTAACCTGAAACTAACACTTTCATTTTTTATGTTCAGTGGACCGTGAAATTGGGGTCAAAAGTTTAATTTCGTTTTAAAATTAGAAAGATCATATCATAAGGAACATGTGTACTAAGTTTCAAGTTGATTGGACTTCCGCTTCATCAAAAACTACCTTGACCAAAAACTTCAACCTGAAGTGGGACAGACGGACGAACGAACGGACGAACAAACGGACGGACGAACGAATGGACAGACAGACGGATGGACGAACGGACGGACGAACGGACGCACAGACCAGAAAACATAATGCCCCCCTACTATCGTAGGTGGAGCATAAAAATATTTTGATGATAAATCCCTAGTGAAATAATGATTGCAAGTTAAAGTGATGCTGTCATATTTTTTTAACTCATTAATAAAAACATGGCAATATATGGGAACAAAACAAAGATAGTGACAGGTCACAAAGACATGACACAAAACTTTAAAGCAAAGGAACAATAGTTTTATTGCTGTTCTTCATTTCAAAGCTGTCCTGAGGTTTTTAACACATTGCATAAATCCCCACCGGACTGCATGAAATCTTTATTTTAATAGATTGCAAATATTTTCTCAATATATAAACTAAACAAATTAAAAAATTGGTAATGTTAATATTAAAACTCACATCAAAATTACCCAGGTCTCCAAATTAACTACAGGTATTAGCAGGTAAAATATGATTCATTCCGTATATTATGAGAATATAAAATAAATTTAAGAGACTGCAAATATTTATTCAACAGCTAATGTAAACAAACTGCAACTATATGCACAGTTATATGCATTTATTTAATGTTTCATAGCAATTTCATTATTGGAAGGTGAACTTCAGTAATTAAGTTTGTAAACTTGGGTAGCAGATGCATATTTAACGAGTCGATTTTGTCCTCAATCAAAAATCCTAAATCAACAGAACACAAATATTATAAATATTAATAATGATTTATCCATGCATATACTGCAGTGCATGTGAAAGGATAAATATGTTTTGGCGATGAAATTAAAACTGGCAAATGAAAAATATTTTCGATTTTCTATTAGGATATTATGAAAAAGTCTTCATTAAAAGATTCAACACATCCCTCTAACATAATATAGTCTTTGTTAATGAAACAAAGCAAATGTGTTCTATCGATTTTTAACGAAAATAACCGTTTTTCTCTAAGCAACTAATAACCAGCAAGGACACAAGATTTCCAAATGATAATGCTGGACTAAATTGAAATTAGTTGTTATCTGAAGGAAATTGTTTAAATTAATTATTTCGGCTGCATTTATACAAATTAGAAATTCTTTGCATTCGGCATAAAAGCTCTAATTAGTGATCTGTTTTCAACAAAAAGATCAGAAATGTAGCTTTTACTGCCAAAATCAATGAATCAGCAATTATTAAGTTTTACAGTAAAATATTTCATTTATGTTTACAAATTATTTTGACAGTTTTGATTTTTGTTTAATAAATTTACATCATTTCTAATGATATTCCCGTAAAAGGGACTTTAATTCTGTCAATCAGAATCATCAATAAAAGTTGTTAATTATCACTTTGTTATCTTCAATTGACAGTTTAATTAAATTACATGGCAAAAAATGGTTTTAAGTGTTGTTTTTTCAATAAATTAAGAGTGCACTGTGTACAAATTTATTTTAATTTTATATACTTAATAATACACCTACACTGAATTTTAATGATCTTAGAGTGTCGCTGAGTGGTTAAAATTTTTAGGCATTGTAAACTTTATAAAACAAACTTCTCTTGGAGGAGGACTTTGTGTGTAATATAGCAAATTACCCCTGTCAAAATGCAACCATGGTTGACCATGGTTACCATCGCTAACCATTGATAACCATGGTCAAACCATGGTTGACTGTGCTGAAAACCATGGTTAACCATGGTTAACCATGATTGTGACCATGGTCAACATCTGACCATGGTTGACCATGCTCTATTTAACCATCGTTAACCATGGTTTTCCACGTTTGTGACCATGGTAAACATCTGACCATGGTTGACCATGGTCTAATCAACCATGGTCAATTTGACAACCATGGTCTTGCACCTGACCATGGTCAACTTGACAACCTGGACCATGGTGAATAAATATTGATCTGGATTATACCCATGGGAATTTATAACAAATTGTAAATTACTTTGAGACTTTCAATATTAAAAAATCGTGCTCGTTTTTTCAGTGGTACAATGTTATTGACAATTTTTAATTTCTTTCTTCCCAAGAGGTAAATTGTGACCTTTCATGATTATTTCAATAACAATATATTCTCTATACATTTTAAAACACACATAAACTGAGCAGTAAAGCTATAGTGGCAGAGAATGCTAGTTACAGTCGGGTCAAATTTTGGACTTACAAACTTTTACAAACTGGAAGTTGGAACTTACTTTCGATCAGTATTCCTTGTTTTTTAACAGTTGTACGCTGTCATTTAACGATGTATTTCTTTCTTCCAAAGACGTAATTTCTGACTTTCTCTCCAAGTTCATAAATCTGCCTTTCTTTATCATTATACGGCATATTTTAAGAACTTGAAAACATTTCAGAGTGATATATCTTTAGTCTTTATTGTTGAATATTTTAATTCATTTTTCCACATTTTTCTGTCAGCTTTTCGAAAAGGATATGGATGCCAAACCGCTTTATTAAAAATAATTGAAGATTGGAAAAAGGCTTTAGATCAGAATAAATATGTAGCAGCTATATTAATGGACTTGTCCAAGGCTTTTGACTGCCTACCCCATGACCTCCTCCTACTAAAATTAAAATCTTATGGTGTGTCTGCCACATCTCTTAAACTTTTGGAAAGCTATTTAACTAATAGAAAACAGTGTGTTAAAGTAGGTACTAATTCAAGCTATTGGCAAACAATGTTTAAAGGGGTGCCACAAGGGTCAATATTAGGGCCAACATTATTTAATATTTTTTTAAATGACATTTTCTATTTTATTCATAAAAGTGAACTCTATAATTATGCAGATGACAACACCCTTTCGTACGCAGATAACGATTTAGATAAGTTAATTAAAACTTTAGAAGAAGAAAGTAAAATTTTGATAAACTGGTTCTCAATAAATAAAATGAAAGCAAATCCAGAAAAATTTCAGGCAATAGCTGTAGGTAAAAAAACTAAAGACAAAAACCTAAAATTTAAATTAGAAGGTAATGAAATAGAGTGTGAAGATAACGTTAAACTGCTAGGTGTAACAATAGATTTTAAACTAAATTTCAATGAACATGTCTCTATAATATGTAAAAAAGCATCCAAACAATTAAATGTATTAAAAAGAATAGGTAAACACCTGACTAAACTCGGAAAATTAACAATTTATTATTCTTTCATAATGTCCAACTTTAATTACTGCCCACTAGTTTGGCACTTTTGTGGGGAGGTAAATACAAAAAAGATAGAGAAAATCCAAGAGAGAGCACTAAGGTTTATCTACGAAGACCATTCAGCAAGTTATGAAGATCTACTCTGCAAATCAAAATTACCATCTTTAAAAGTAAGAAGAATGCGATCTTTGGCGATTGAAGTTTTCAAAATTATAAATAAAGATTGTCCTGTTTATCTCCATGATTTGATTCACTTAAAGGATAACACTTACTCTTTCAGATACCAGAATACAGCAGATCTACCACATGTAAGAACAACTGCATATGGCCTACAATCTTTCAGGTATGCAGGTGCTAGGCTTTGGAATGAGCTGCCAGATGAGCTTCGTAAGCAATCATCTTTAAATCAATTCAAGAACTTGATAAATTCTTGGTCTGGCAGCTCATGCCAATGCTTTGCCTGCAAAACCAGTTAATCTCTGCTTATTATTTTTTTGTTTTGTTGCTTTATTTTCAGCATGGCAAATTTATTCTAATATCTTTACTATAGTGCTTCTGCTGCTTTTGTGCTAATTTTAGAAACTTAATGTGCTTTTATGCTTTTTATGTGCAAACCATTTCATTTGTGCTTTTGTGTTTTTATCTCATAATTGCATGTACCAGTATGTGTTAAACTTGTAAGATGCTTAAAGAACTTTTGTGCTGCATGTTTATATACTGATTGAACTCTTGCTTTATATGTTTAATGTTGTGTGCATGACTCGATATGTATGTTTTGTTTTATTTGTTGTTATGTCGGTTTTAAAAGCTCTTCAGAGCTTATGTTTGTAATTGCTTGCTTATACCGACTCTAAATAAAGCTTTATGTCTTATGTCTTATGTTTATGTTTATTCCCCAACCGGAAACACATGCGACGTCATGATCAATTATTATCACCAACCGTTAACAATGATTCACTCAGTGCGAAACATTTAAATGACTTGGAACAAACGTCACGTGATCTCAGTAAAGTTATTTCGCGCTTTAAAAATCAAGTGAAGGATTTGATGTCCAGTGTTGTCACGTAAAGAAGATTTGTTATCAGATAAGTACATTCACAGGAAATCTGTTTGATATTTTGTTTAAAAGATGTAAAAATTGTTACAGTATTTGATTTGGCTTTCATTAATTGAACACATGCCACCTGAAATGGGTCTTTAAATTCTTTTGTCAGTGTCAGTTATCCATATCAACATAAATTTTATATTTAATTGTTTTTAATTCCAGGTGTAACTGATAAAACTGTACAATATGAAAATTTTGTCAATGGTAAAATAATTTACACAATCATTCTTTTGTTTGAAAGGTAAACCAAAAAAAAGGGGGGTTACAATTATTTGTTTAAACAAAAACATGTTCATAACTTTTATTTTGTTGGGTGTTTTTTTTATTGAAAATTTGCAAAAGAAGATAAAACATTTTTGATCCTTAAAATCTGTTATTGTATACAAATTATCAAGAACAATTGATTCTTTGTGGAAAATTTTATGTTCTTGCAGGTGGAAACTGCTTTGCATTTTATGGATGAACATTTCTGCAAGGGTAGCTTTAAAGAGTTTCATGCAATTCAGCATTTGTTGGTAGTCCTGACACAAAAAGGAAGAGAAGTATACAGGCTCCATAACAAGTAGACTAACTGTTTCAAGATAATTGAAGATTGATTTGAGATCATTTGACAAGAATGTAAAATGGCCAACCATGGTTTAATGGAGATGGTTGACTCATTAATAACCATGGTTGACCATGGTTGGAACCACGGTTGACCATGGTTGGGACCACGGTTGACCATGGTTGTAACCACGGTTGACCATGGTTCCTACCATGGTTGACCATGGTTCTAACAATGGTCAACCATGGTCATTAAAACCATGGTTAACCATGGTCGGCCAATTAACAATTTTGTCAAACCATGGTCAACCATGGTCATACAACCATGGTTGACCATGGTTAACCATGGTTCTAACCATGGTTCAAACTGCACACTGACAGGGGAAGTTCATAGGCATACGAAAATCATCTGAAAAAAAAAACCCCAACAAATTCTTATTTTTTCTGTGATACTGTGGATTCACTATTATTCGTTGGATACACATTTTCGTGGGTTTCGTGGTTCACAGGTGAACCACAAATTCTAATATTCAACAAAATACAAATTTCTATTAGGTTGTACGCAGACTTTGGCAGAACCACGAAATCAAATATCCACGGAAAAGAAAGTTTTCCGCAATACACGAAAATTGGTACCCACGAAAATACATGAATCCACATGTGGTATTTGAAAATATAAAATTGAGAATGGAAATGGGGAATGTGTCAAAGAGACAACAACCCGACCAAATAAAAAACAACAGCAGAGGGTCACCAACAGGTCTTCAATGTAGCGAGAAATTCCCGCACCCGGAGGCGTCCTTCAGCTTTAATACATAAAAGGAAAGATAATTCTAATACTTTTAAATTATGCTTGAAAAGAGAAACGTAAAAAATGTTCTTCCTTTTTTTATTCATCAATTCTTAGAGGGAATATTAGATTTATCCTATATTCTGTGATGTATCCTCACTAAAGAAATTTTTACTCTATGAAATCCTCCAATGATTCACAAATATTATATCCTCCCGTCTATAAAAACTTTACTTCTTTCATCAACATTTGTAATTTGCACGCCCCCTTTCTAGTGAAAACATCTTCCATGAATCACCAATAATATACAGCTTTCTCATTTGTTATTAATTAGCAAAGAAGTTATATGTTATGAAAAAATCCAATATAATTTTGTCTCCCATCTGTAAAAGATATATACTGATGAAACAGACTACACATAATAGTTGTATGGATATTTGCAGAACTTGTTAATTCAGACAATATCAAATTGTAAGTCAGAGAGGAGCTTTGCCAGACTTATCGAAGATCTCTCGGCACCATTTCACCGAAGATGTTCCTAATTGTCACAATGAATCATGGGAAAATGAATCATTTGTAAATATTGAAAGTAACTTGTATCAGAAATCCCTTATAACTTTATGATGAATTAAAGAAATGTCCAAAAGTCAAGATGAAAAATTGCACATGACTTTCTATGGTCAATTATAAAAGATCATCAAGGCAGAGATATCTGTATGATTAATTTTTCTGCAAGATGAAATTCTGATTAAAATCAGGTCATCTTTAAGATGAAATTGCAACAACCTATTATTTGTCATACAGACAAGAACTAATTTTACAGCAAATTTTTGGATATCAGAATTATTGGCTTTTTAAAATATAAAGTTCAAGGTCATATCATATGACAAAATTTCCATTTACCCATGATACCTCTCATTACTAAGATGTCTATTGCGTTGTTACGTCATTGGGTTGCCGACTTATTGACATATACTTACTTTTAAGTATGAAGTAATTGCAACAGAAAATCCACATGTATTGTTATTTTTTTTTCTCCTACATTAGTTGTAAAACATCTGACTTGAAAATGAACATAAATTCTAGAAATCAGTTAAGATATTTCTGCCCAGACAGATTCAATTAAAAAAGTATAAGGTTTTTGAGACCAGAAAAGGCTAATGTACCTTTTATTTGTGACACTTTTGAGTATATAAATGTCATCTGATGTTATAAAGTCTAGACATAAACCAATGTGATCTTCATATTAAGTTCCCTTTTCCTCATTAGATAAAGACTGCATCAGAAAATGTCAATTATACAAATTGTACAAATTAACTCCTTTCCTTCATAGAAATGGACTTTAAAAGAGATTGCCACATTAAGATAAAAAGGGTAAATTTTCTAAGAGACCATTAATTAGGATTTTGTGCTAGCAATGACTGTAGAAATTATGTGAATATGTCAAACTTTACTGCATCTTTTCTTAAAAGAAACATTAAATAGCAACAAAAAGTAGCCAGACTTATGATTGAGCCTCAACAAATGGAAGTTTTTAACGACCTTGACTGGCACTTCAGAGATTGAGCCTCAACAAATGGAAGTTTTTAATGACCTTGACTGGCACTCCAGAGATTGAGCCTCAACAAATGGAAGTTTTTAACGACCTTGACTGGCACTCCAGAGATTGAGCCTCAACAAATGGAAGTTTTTAAAGACCTTGACTGGCACTTCAGAGATTGAGCCTCAGCAAATGGAAGTTTTTAACAACCTTGACTGGCACTTCAGAGATTGAGCCTCAACAAATGGAAGTTTTAAACGACCTTGACTGGCTCTACAGAGATTAAGCCTCAACAAATGGAAGTTTTTAACGACCTTGACTGGTACTCCAGAGATTGAGCCTCAACAAATGGAAGTTTTTAACGACCTTGACTGGTACTCCAGAGATTGAGCCTCAACAAATGTAAGTTTTTAACGACCTTGACTGGTACTCCAGAGATTGAGCCTCAACAAATGGAAGTTTTTAACGACCTTGACTGGTACTCCAGAGATTGAGCCTCAACAAATGGAAGTTTTTAACGACCTTGACTGGTACTCCAGAGATTGAGCCTCAACAAATAAAAGTTTATAATGACCTTGACTGGCTCTACAGCAATTGAGCCTCAACAAATAGAAGTTTATAATGACCTTGACTGGCTCTACAGAGATTGAGCCTCAACAAATAGAAGTTTAAAATGACCTTGACTGGCTCTACAGAGATTAAGCCTCAACAAATGGAAGTTTTTAATGACCTTGACTCTCTCTACAGAGATTAAGCCTCAACAAATGGAAGTTTTTAACGACCTTGACTGGTACTCCAGAGATTGAGCCTCAACAAATAAAAGTTTATAATGACCTTGACTGGCTCTACAGCAATTGAGCCTCAACAAATAGAAGTTTATAATGACCTTGACTGGCTCTACAGAGATTGAGCCTCAACAAATAGAAGTTTAAAATGACCTTGACTGGCTCTACAGAGATTAAGCCTCAACAAATGGAAGTTTTTAATGACCTTGACTCTCTCTACAGAGATTAAGCCTCAACAAATGGAAGTTTTTAATGACCTTGACTGGCTCTACAGAGATTAAGCCTCAACAAACAGAAGTTTATAATGACCTTGACTGGCTCTACAGAGATTGAACCTCAACAAATGGAAGTTTTTAACAACCTTGACTGGCTCTACAGAGATTAAGCCTCCACAAACAGAAGTTTAAAATGACCTTGACTGGCTCTACAGAGATTAAGCCTCAACAAATGGAAGTTTATAATGACCTTGACTGGCTCTACAGAGATTAAGCCTCAACAAATGGAAGTGTTTAACGACCTTGACTGGCTCTACAGAGATTAAGCCTCAACAAACAGAAGTTTATAATGACCTTGACACTCTCTACAGAGATTGATCTCAAACCTACTTTCTAAGTCACCTTTTTGTCAAGCTGTCAAGTTATGTAACCTATGCATTTTAGTCCATAGGACATTCGAGGGAAAGTGAAGTTAGAGTAGGTAACATTATGGTTGGCAAGACACATCGATATATCATTGTGAGCGTATCTGCTTGTATAAATTTAGAGGAATATTAAAATGGTGCCCCTGTTGAATGCAGATATGAAAGAATAGACCCATTCTCAAACTTTTATGTAAATTACAATTCAATTTTTTTTTTATTTATCTTTGGTCATTACATGACTAGATATTTTCCCTATCCAATCATTTGCTGCAGATAATAGACAAGATTCTGAAGCCATGAAGACATCAAAAGAAATTACAAGTTTCTGAGGAAGCTGGGTGTTAAAGGTTGGCTTACAGACTTGAATCATTTCTATTAAGTATTTACTGGGATAATTAAATCAGATATTATTTTTTTTGGGAATAATTGAATAAGACTTTTTACACGTGTTAGCTCTGCAGCAGTGAATATTAGGACTTCCAGAAATAAGTTTATTGCATGTAAAATGACCATTTAATCAATGTTTGGGTTATATTAGGATTGCTAGGCAACAGCAGAGTTATTCTAAGAGAAGGTAGGCTGCAGTTTTAAAGAAACTTGCAAGTTTTGAAAATCTAATGGACTATTTCTTTCACACATTGCATAACATGAAGCTTAGAACAATTGAACTTGAAGCATGGCAGACTCAAATTCAGAAAAATTATGAAAAAAAAATCCAAAGTTTCACTTTAATAAACTGTTAACACAGCCATAATTGTCTCACCTAATTTTTATTTTGATAATAACAATACTTTAACATGAAAGTTTAACATGTACCTAATAATTATGTCACGCTTTTTGACTCCATCAAGGAAAGATAAAAACTACTTTAATTCTCAACCTTAATTGCTGAAGTGCAAAAACATATAAATAAATTAATAGTACCTGACTTTGGACAGACACTTGAAAAATGGCAGACCAAAACTAGATTCTAATCAATCAAACATATTCATAAAAAGTATAAAAGTACATTTCTTCTCTTACATAAGTTTTGACTAATTTAATTTGCTACTGTAAAAAAACTTGCCAGATAAGGAGTAGGATCTGTTAATAATTACCCTTCCAGACCACCTGAGATCACCCCTAGTTTTTGGTGAGGTTTGTGTTGCTTATTCTTTTTTTGTTGGTTGGTCTAAATTTTCTCATTAAGCCATCATCATACCTTGTCATTTTTTTTACTTATAAATTAGTTGAATGTCCCTCGATCACTAGGGTCTCGACTTTTGCCTCAGAATTTTGCTAAAAGCTGTTTAATCATTTTTCAACCCTCAAAATAATTTAATTTACACCAGTGGCGGATCCAGGGGGAGGGGGTTCCCTTTTTTGGACGATCAATGCATTTGAAAGGGAGCATATAGTTGGAAACCCCCCCCCCCTTTTTACTCTGGGTTGGGACCCCCCCCTTTTTAAAATGGCTGGATCAGCCACTGCATTCATACATTTATTTAAAGGTCACAAACAGGAAAACATTTAGGAAGACCAAGACTAAATACATACAGAGAATAAGACATTTTAAAACCTTACAGAAGATATTAAAAGAGACTTGCAGATGTTGTCATATTCTTAATAAACAGCTGTATTGATGGAGACCTCTGACAGCTGAGGACTTAAATATCCAATAAAAGTGTGTACTTCAAAATATAAAAAAAATCTTTAAAAGGAGCTTACATCGGAAATTATAAGGACACAGAAATCCCGTAATATTAAACTTTTTTTTTCAAGAAATGTAACAATATCTTGAAAAGAATTACAAAAAAATCAGAGATAAAGCTAATGAGGGTCTGGAAGGGGTTTACAATATGGAGAATAATATTGGGACTTAAATGAATAAACAAAAATCAGCAAAACAATTTACAGTATTTAAGGAATACAAAAATTAAGCTCCCCTCCCCAAACTTTACCCTCACTGATTACTTGATAGGTTGGGTAGCTGTATCCTTGACATTAAACTTGCACCTCCTTTTAATCACTCAATTTCATAACAACTTTTGAAAAAGATGCTATCAAGGGAGACAATCAATCATACAAATATTGAATTCTCTTCTTCAAATTGAAACAAGTTACCATTGAAACAAGTTACCATTGGTTGCCTTCGGCTGTTGTTTGCTCTATGGTCGGGTGGTTGTCGCTTTGACATATTCACCATTTCCTTTCTCAATTTTACCATATGAACCTTTTTAAATTAAAATGAAAGATAAAATTCTTAATTCCCATCTTCAACAAAATAATTAGGAAAACCAAAATCAAGATAATTAACAAACTTTGATGAGAATCTGTATGATTTTAATTAGCATTATAAAACGTTTGATATATTCCATAAAATAAAATGCTGCCAATATAGGATGCAATTAAAGTCTTCATTACAGAGATCAAAACAACTAATACAAAATATAAACCATTCAAACTAGAAGTATCTGTATCTTTAAAAGATGCTGCAATTTATCAGTCGTGTAAATTGGCAAGCTTGTCATTATTTAACATGTTAGTACAAATAAAAAAGAAGAAGTGGTATGATTGCAAATGAGACAACTCTCCACAAGAGACCAAAATGACACAGAAATTAACAACTATGGGTCATCGTACATCCTTCAACTATGAGCAAAGCCCATGTCGCATAGTCAGCATGTTCATTAGAATGAAAGTTTGGGGTAAATGTAAATGAGACATCATTCCAACAATCCAGCAACATAAAAACATTATGTATATGAGGCCCGAACTCCAGCTGAAAATGTTCAAATCTCTGGTTGTGGCTTGACAACTCTGTCACATGTCTGACATACACTTATGAAAATGAATGTTGCCATTGCATGTTCAGTGACAATAATCATTGTATTATTACAGAATGATTGACTATACCCATGTGATAAACAATTCATCATACTTCTATATTTACTAATGGTAAGATAGGCCTATCTTCTGTTTATAATAATCTTAGCTTTGTAATGAAGCATCCTACCTTCTACATCTAATATCAAAATACTTAAAGATGTTGTATCATCTGAGAAACCAGATAAGGAAATTTGTAGTCATAACAGCAATCAGCTTACATCAAGTGGTTGAATAGAAAATGATTTCTGAGTGCTCAATGACCTTCACCTTCGTTAAGGCTTAGCAGACATGTTCTGAAAACTTTAAAACTTAAAATTTCTGTTATTTTGTCAAATTTTCTCATTTCTTTTTTTGCATTCTTGCATTTTTCAAAATCATTAGGTACATAAGATAAACATTTATTTTGATGTAACAGTTCCCAAGTATTGCACTTTTTGTCTGCAGCTATGGATGAACTCTGCAATCGTGAAAGATCTTTGAATGTGACAAGAAAAAGGTCAACTAAATTAATCATTCATTAATATTCAAACAATTGGAGCATGTAATCACTGATTCTATCTGAAAGACAGTTGATTGGTGATATTTAAAATATCGGAACATTTAAGGTATTTTCCAATGCAACAACGGAGAGTCCTTGAATCCGTGTCTTCTCAAACTCTCCGGATTAATCAGCTTAATGAACCATCATTTGACTTGTATCTAATTTCCTTGTAAATTACACCCTATGATATTTACATGATTATAATGATAGATTTCACTCCTGTGAGTAAATTTCTACGAAATCCTGTGAGAGACATGTCTGCACTTAATACTGATGGATTCTATTGTTTTGACACTTTTAGTCATCTCGTTCACGGTCACACTGAAGTGGACACTCTACCATCACCAGATGGACGCGACCATTGTCAAGTCAAAAGGTCAGAAGGAAGGAAAAGTGACGAACAATCAATTCTAAAGTGTACTTCTATTAGAGAACTAGTCATACCAAGAATCGGAAAAATTGAGTCATGCCACTATTGATTTTAAATATATCTTGATTAAGAAGTAAATTTTGTAAAACATTCTTCCCTAGGGTTCATTTTTCTCTCAAAATAAAATTTGACAATTGAGTTAAAGTCAAATTAGATATTCCGAACTCTGTAAATCACGGATGTTTATCTTCCTCTGGGTTCTGTTTGGAAAAGGATATAATTTCAATGAGAATTTTATTGGATTTATTCTGAAATTTGTTACTAAATTAGTCAAACATCAGAGATGAAAGACAAAAAATTACTATATATATCGTTAATGTGACCAATAAAAAATTACTGCCCTATTAATAGGTTAAAATGTATAACAAATGCCTACTTCTGAAGTTCTACATCAACATTACATAAATTAAAAAAAAAATGTTACTACCCTGAGGCAGCATCAAATGAATACAACATTCTAAAACAGATTTTTTGCATTTAAACAAGTGAGCTGTTTTGGATAGAAAATGACCTTATGCAAGTCACAGCAGCAATGTGCACTGTTTTAAAGTCACAGCAACATGTGCACTGTTTTAAAGGCACAGCAGCATGTGCACTGTTTTAAAGTCACAGCAGCATGTGCACTGTTTTAAAGGCACAGCAGCATGTGCACTGTTTTAAAGGCACAGCAACATGTGCACTGTTTTAAAGGCACAGCAGCATGTACACTGTTTTAAAGGCACAGCAGCATGTGCACTGTTTTAAAGGCACAGCAGCATGTGCACTGTTTCAAAGGCACAGCAGCATGTGCACTGTTTCAAAGGCACAGCAGCATGTGCACTGTTTCAAAGGCACAGCAGCATGTGCACTGTTTTAAAGGCACAGCAGCATCACACGGTGCATGCTTTAAGACTTTAATTGATTTTGATTGAATTTCTGTCTGTTTTTTCAGGGTTCTCATATTGACAGATTTTTATAACTGTTTTCAACTCAAAATAAGTTAAAGAGAAGTATTGATATTAATGTTTAAATATCTTACTCAGCTCTACTGTTTTGCTCATCAATCATTATCGTTATAAAAGAGTGGGCTGCATATATTCTAAATCACAGTAACCCATAATGACACAAATAAACATAATTATCTCAAGAGGTCAATTCAATTTCAAATCATAGTTATCTCCCTTAATTTCGGGTCTAAAAGTATGAAACTGAGGCTTCTCAATCATCATGGGAAACATGTAACATGCTTTTCTTGGTTAAGATCTAACTTAATATATCATGCTTGACAGATGCTTGAAATATTTAAGTTATGTAATGCTAACTTTTTCAGCCCCCCCCCCCCCCCCTTAAAAAAAAATAAAATTCCCAACAACCTAAGATGAAACATGGTGAACGAAATGACATATTATAGTGACATCTTGTATGATCAGTCTATCTCTAATGAGTGTATATAAAACATTGACCTTGCAGTTTTTTTTAACTTTTGTCTGGTTCAGTGGTTGGGTTGCTGTGTTATTGAGGTTTCAATATATATAAGCCGTAACCTCTATTTATTCTTATCTAAATAAAATTTAGTACCTAATTTTCAATACTATTTGATATTAAATTCATACATGTCTAAATTGTAGATGATAAAAAAATACATTCATTTAATCCCAATCATTAAATTTTTTTTAATGAACATCAAATTGTTTGCAACCTACATTTCAAAACAAACAAAAATAACAACAAACATGAGGATCTTACCTGCCTTCCAGACACAAGTAACAGAATCGTGATGTAATCATGATTACAGGTGTTATAGTAATACTTTACTTTGTTTACAATCAATGAGGAAGACAGATGTTACGATTCCACAACTGGAAATCAATTTCATTTTTTTCTTGCGCATCAGTAATTAAGTTAAAAGGCATATAAAAAATGAAAATTGTCAATTGTCATATGGCTTTTATTGCAAAATAATCATCACATTTTGGATCAGAATGAAAAACGTTGAAATAGAAAATCAACAGAAAAACTATAATTATCAAATTATGGCCTCCCTCTGGGGCCTCTGTAGAAAGCTGAGTGACAGCTGGAATACATTACTACAATAAAACTTTCAGACAAAATGTAAATCCAAAAATTTTCAAATATTGAATAATTACCCCAAACAAATTCTAAGTTTTATATTGAACAATACGGGGCTTAAATCCCCCTTTTTTGCCCTGAGCCACCCTTTTAGAAAATAGCTAGATTAGCCCCTGAATCCTGCTTGTAGCAAAGTGCATTTGACTCTGATTAAATTGACAAGAAATGCCAGTCTACTACCATTAAAGGTTGATAGCTCTCTCTATCCTATATCTTTATCAATAAAAACTGGCCACTGTGATATTAGCCAAGAGTGTAAAAAAAGTGGTGTTAAGCATCAAAAACATACAAACAATACAGGGTTGATAATCAAAGTGTTACGTCACCCAACACAAGTAAAGTTTTTACCTTTTAAAACTATTACCACCTTTATACTTTAATCTTTAGGTTCAAGCACTTTAAAAAGACAACTAAGGAATGAAAGAAAGCACAGTCATCAGAGATAAATATCAAAGATGAAAGGGTGGTACACACCGCCTTTGTCATGCCACACGACTGACTCTGTGCTCTTTTTAAACTTGATAAATAAATAAGAAGCGAAAAACAGCTGTTTACATTAAAACCAGGTAAACTGTACTTCCTAAAATTTTTATTATCACCAGGTGAGAAGAGATATTGACATGGTCATGTGACCTTGAAGAAACGGACCTAACACCTTGCACATTGAAATGAGTTTATCAATAATGCGATCCGATCCAGTTTCCTATGAAGTTAATCAAAGATTTATAAATATTCAATTGTTACATGCAGTTTTACAATTTCTAATCCATATTTAATAATTATTGATGATTGATAGCTGTTTCTATAGAAACAACAGGTAAATCAATAAATTTTTTTCAAATTAATTCATAAAGTCAAGGCCAAACTGTATGTTTGACTATATAAAAAACTATTGAAAAATTCTGAAAAATGAATGATAAAAATTGTTAGATGATTTGAAAAAATATCTATCATGGCTAATAACTCTCAAAAGCAATAAAAGAACAGAGTTCCAATGTCCCCATTTTGGACATTGTTAATCATATTTTATCTATCCAAAGTATAAGGACATTATAACTTATATTGTTTTTTTTTAAAACTTTTTATAAATATCTTACTGTAATATATATTTATATATAGGCTTCACAAAAAATGCAATGTGATTTCCATATAATCAATATTTCAAAAGGACATAACTCTTTTTAAAATAATTGATGGGCACTGATTTTCAAAATTGTCAAAGACATTGCTGATATAAACTAATGATATAAGTTTCATAAAATTCTGGTAAGAATTCTACACCTCAGAGTGCTAACATTGTGCAATTTTCCATATCATCAATAATTCCAAGGGGCATAACTCTTTCAAAAATATTATATTATTGTATACCATATATATAAAGACAAAATGACTTACCATTTGAGCTGTATTCTTTGGTTTAGACTTTATTTCCCTGATTTTTTCATTTGCTGGAAAGAGAAAAAAAAGACAGAATTTTAAAATATACGTTTATATCAACAAATCCAGAAAGAATAGGCATGATAAAAGTTGGTAGTTTTTGGTGTTTTATAAAACCTTTGTTTAATGATGTACTGTAGATTCATTAATATTCGTTTCAAGGATACTAATTTTCCTGGATTTCCTGGATACAAGCACAACACAATTTAAATGTTAAGTCATTAAAAATTTTCTTAAGGAATGTATGAAAACTTTGCCAAAACCATGAAATTTAATATCCTCAAATATGTAAGTTTTCCTCAATCCCTTTAAAATAAATGAACCCACAGTATTGAAGTTTTCATGTGAAGATGGCTGTCATGTGAAGAATTCCTCAAGGGTCTTTCCTCAACCATGGGATAATGTTCAACCTCAGAGACTACTCCAACAATGGTTTGATATCTGACAGCATTTTTGTTATTGTGTGTGTGTGGGGGGAGGGGGTTCAAGCTGACATCATAGCAATCTCAAACAAGTGCCATTATCTTTGGTATTAAATTCCTGTATTAACTTTCTTGGAATAAGGGGTTGATAGCAGATTTTTTTGTAAAAGTCTTGGGACAATTTGATATGACCTTGTTCTTTTAGACCCTTTTCAAATATTATTCCCACAAAATATAATCATGCATCTTTTTTTCTGTAAACTTTTCACTCTCAGATATTCCTGATTCCAAAGAGTTAATGGAGAAAAATACTACAGACAAAACAACTATAATTGATTAAATGAAGTAGAAAATGAAGATTAAATTTTATTCTCTGAAGTAATTATTAAACCTATGGATATAAAGTGTCCTCTTCAATTGTCTGACCAAATCATAGAATACACAGAAAATATTTCTCACGATTGACTCCTAAGCGATTCATTGTGCGACTAAATAATTCATTAGAGTATTATTGTCTGTACTGGTGCCAAGCATAATACATGATAAATTACTGTTTATACTGTATAACCCAACAAGGATACAGCCTACTTACTAGCAGTGAATTAAAATCTAATTACAATTCCGAAAATTTAATCAGTTATCATAAATAGTTTCTTTTGTAAATTGATTCACATTTTTTTTTATCAATGTTCCTTTAATCATGTTATTTCATATGATATGAGTTTACTCATTGTTGAGGGTCCTATACACTTTATAGTGACTGTGAGCATTAAAGCAGCCTAATGTACAGTAGGTATTTAAGAACCAGAGGTGGATCCAGGGGGGGGCCCCCCCTTCGTGTGAAAATTTGGTTGATTATATAGGGAATCATTGAAGCGTAACTGGAGCGGGCCCCCCTTACAAGAAGTTCTGGATCCGCCACTGAGAACTATATCTTCTATTCAACTTTTCAATGAACAGATCTTCTTTTTTAGATTTTCAACAAACATCATAAACAACAAGTTATTGGTGTAACAGTTTACTTTTCACTTTAAAATTTTCGGTAGGTATTTCTCAGTGAAAATAGTTTTATTTTTTTTACCTTGATAATACAGTTGTTTTATTAATTTCACTATAGATCACTAGATTAAACAAGAGGCTCTCAAGAGCCTGAATCGCTCACCTTAATTTTTTTGGTTAAATCTCTCATCAATGATTATTTTGGCTTTTCAATTTATTTAAATGTTCTTTGAATCGTCCTATTTTCTTCAAAAGCAAAAAAAAAATCATTTTCTCCTATGTTCTATTTTAGCCATAGGAGCTATGTTTCTGACATACAAGGAAATGAAATATAAAATTTATACTAGATACTCTGAAACTCATTTAGCCTAAGTTTGGCTGAAATTGATACAGCAGTTTCAAAGGAGAAGATTTTTTAAAGTAAGTCAACATCATGCCGATGAACAAATTGTGAAAAAAGTCTTTAAAGGGCAATAACTCCTTAAGGGGTCAATTGACAATTTTGGTCAAATTGACTTATTTGTAGATCTTACTTTGCTTAACATTTTTGCTATTAACAGTTTATCTGTATCTATAATAATATTTAAGATAATAACCAAAAACTGCAAAATTTCTTTAAAATCATCAATTCAGGGGCATTATACCTGAAAAACCAGTTACCCAATTCGGCTGAAAATTTCAGGACAGGTAGACCTTGACCTAATAAATACTTTAACTTCTTGTCTTATTTGCTCTAAATGCTGGAGTTTTTGAGATATAAGCCAAAAACTGCATTTTACCCTGTGTTCTATTTTTAGCCATGACGGCCATGTTTTTTGACGAAATAAAAAATAAAGCACAAACTTTATTTTATACACCCTACTGATCATTCAGTTGAAGTTTGGTTGAATTTGGTTTAGTAGTTTTAGAGGAGAAGATTTTTTAAAGTTAGCAAATATGATGAACAAATTGTGAAAAATTGTCATTAAAGGACAATAACCCCTTAAGGGGTCAACTGACTATTTTGGTCATTTTAACTTATTTGTAGATCTTACTTTGCTGATCATTTTTGCTGTTTACAGTTTATCTTTATCTATAATAATATTCAAGATAATGACCAAAAACTGCAAAATTTCCTTAAAATTACCAATTAAGTGGCAGCAACCCAACAATGGTTTGTTAGATTCATCTGAAAATTTCAGGGCTGATAGATCTTGACCTAATGAACATTTTTACCCCCATGTCAGATTTGCTCTAAATGCTTTCGTTTTTGAGATAAAAGCCAAAAACTGCATTTGACCCCTATGTTCTATTTTAAGTAACGGCGGCCATGTTTTTTGACGGATCAAAAATCGAAGCACACACTTTGTGCAGGATAATTTAAGGAACAATCATGCTAAGTTTCATCCAAATCCATTCAGTAGTTTCAGAGGAGAAGATTTTGTAAAGTTAGCAAATGTGATGAACAAATTGTGAAAAATTGTCATTAAAGGACAATAACCCCTTAAGGGGTCAATTGACAATTTTGGTCATATAAACTTATTTGTAGATCTTACTTTGCTGATCATTTTTGCTGTTTACAGTTTATCTTTATCTATAATAATATTCAAGATAATGAACAAAAACTGCAAAATTTCCTTAAAATTACCAATTAAGTGGCAGCAACCCAACAATGGTTTGTTTGATTCATCTAAAAATTTCAGGGCTGATAGATCTTGACCTAATGAACATTTTTACCCCCATGTCAGATTTGCTCTAAATGCTTTCGTTTTTGAGATATAAGCCAAAAACTGCATTTGACCCCTATGTTCTATTTTAAGTAACGGTGGCCATGTTTTTTGACGGATCAAAAATCGAAGCACACACTTTGTGCAGGATAATCTAAGGAACAATCATGCTAAGTTTCATTCAAATCCATTCAGTAGTTTCAGAGGAGAAGATGTTTGAAAAATTGTTAACGACGACAGACGACGACGACGTCGACGACGAGGGACGCCAAGTGATGAGAAAAGCTCACATGGCCTTTTAGGCCAGGTGAGCTAAAAAAGTTACAAGAAACAGAGACAAATAGGGCTTGAACTATTTGAGTTAGTTAGAAACTTGTGCATTTATATTCTCTATCCTGATTAATATGCAACACTTTGTCACTCAATTTATGATATTGTTGGCCTTAAATCCCATTATAAGCTGCTACCTTATTCTTAACCAAATCTTTAAAATGAGAGAATTTCAGACCAATTAAAAACCTTATGAGATCATAATCTTGGCAATTCACTCTTATTTATACAAGATATTCATTATCCTTTAAAAAAAAATGTCCCCATAATTGGATAGAAATAAAAGCTAAATTATAACTAATAACATCTAGTGTTGCAATCTTCTGTCAAAAATAAATCTTCTGACAAACCTCATAAACTAAATGGACAATAAAATAGGATAAGAACAACTAAAAATAACATCCTACCATGATTTAATTACCAATTACTTTGACAAAAGAGAAATTCCACCAAAGTTCAAAACAAATCTATGTCAACCAATCATTTCAGAGGTAGAATTTGAATGAACCAATCATAATTGAGTTTACATAATGAGAACCAATTAGAGAGATTGATTAAGGGTAAATGTATATGATGTTGCTTGAGATTGACTGAGACCGGATACGGTTGTAATGTAATACGTCCAAGAATATCATAATTACGATCCATCATTTTCGTTAAAATAATGAAGTGTGATGAAAAAGAAACATTGTATCTCCAGAAAGAAACCCAATACACAGATTCAATTGAACTTTGCCAAGTTTGATGAGGTTCCTAAAGGGTAAATTCTCTTATACAATGTAACAATGACTAATTCTTCGATTTCTATATTGAAACAACTAATTGAAAACTTATCTAATACAAAAATTTAACATTTATATAATGAAAGGATGTCTTTGGTATAATAAAACAGTAATTCCCTGTAAGGTCCTCTTAAATAAAAATCAACAACTTCAATTATAACAAATAGCAAATGGACTTTACACTTTTAATTCTGCACTTATATCAGAATCGGGGAAAGAAGCCATTTTTATGTCATCTTCATGAAAATCAATGGACAATTAAGAAAACAATTAACGTATAAAGCTGATACAAAATTAGATAGATTTCCCATGGTATTTAATTCATACTATCTTTTACATGTAATGGCTTTCTTTTTAGTCACACTCTCCTATTTAATATAAAACGCTGATCAAGAGTTTATCAAAAATTTATTTTTCAAGCTATAAAAAGTAGCTTAAAAACTGAAATAGTCCACCCTGTGTTCCTGATTATCCTTTCCTCAAAACAAGTTCAACTGATATAAAGTGTTGTGCCAATAGATACAAGTTTATATCTGGCCTCACGGTCATAAAACTTTCGAGCATGATTTTTGTACTCAGACTCGAAAATCAACCAATCAAATTGCTGGATTTCATGTTTCGAGCATGATTTTTGTGCTCCGAGCACTGAGCAAAGTTTTATGCCTTCAAGACCTGAACATCATTACTATAAAAGACTATTATAATGTACAGGGAAACCTTCTATTGAATTGGGTCTACTATTTTGTTATGTTGCTGGTAGACATTTTTCAGCAAAATTTAGCCTACATAACCTACATGTAGTTATTTTTTTTAAGGTACTCAAAGCTGGAGTTATTGAAACAGTAATTTTCTTCCACTTATAAATATTATGTAACAAATCATTTTTTAATATTTCATTATACTTGACTTTTACTTTGATGCCACATGTGGAGCAGGATCTGCTTACCCTTCCAAAGCTCCTGAGATCACCCCTAGTTTTTGGTGGGGTTTGTGTTGCTTTAATTCTTAGTTTTATATGTTGTGTCATGTGTACTATTGTTTGTCTTTTTCATTTTTAGCCATGGCGTTGTCCGTTTATTTTCGATCTATGAGTTTAACTGTCCCTCTGGTATACTAATGTATGCCTGTATGTATTTGGTTTTTTTATGAGGGCCTCAGGGACGATTAGTTCTATACCGAATGGTGTAACCCTCTTAAAATAAAGTATTGTTTGGTTCTTTTTGTTGTTGTTTAAAAGCCTCCATTAATACAAACCCTTTGCATGCTGGGAGACAAAGCAATAATATAAATTAATTGGCTGAGTTATCAGTAAAGTACACTGTATGAATATTAGGAGTAATTACAGAATATATAAACCTGTCAACTCTATCATAATGAGGTAGTGAAGTACCTACACAATCAACTAATTATCTACTAATGAATTCAATTATAAGATATTTATTGTTAGTGTGTAACATCAGAATGGTAATATTTTACACCAAAAAAGAGTTCATGTGTTAACCCATTTTCTTGCATCTACAGGCCATTTCAATTTGAATTTTTAAACATGGGTTATCAAAAATTTAAAAGTGCCTTCAATTTTCATTTTAAAATGAGATCCTTTTACCTGACCTGATTAAGATTTATTAGCAATTTTGTTTTCAACTACATGTACTACAAATTAAAAATAAAATGCTTTGCTAAGCCCAAACTGAGATCAAACCCTGGTATATGATTGAGGTTTGAGTTGAGGAATGATACTTACTGACTGCCTCTATGACATCAGCCAAGAGGACACCATCAGAAACATCTTGTTGAAGATCACTGATGAACCTTTTATTACGAGCTTTTTCCAAGTAATGGTTTGCCCAATCTGTATAGATCTACAATCAGACAGTTATAACATTAGTTTAATGCAACAAGAAACATATATTGAGTCATCATTTTAAAGTACAGTGTTATGACAGAGTTTTGGAGATCTCAGAGGCAGGCTGTCTAACTGAGCCCTCTACTGGAATACAACTCCTCAAGATCTGCAATCGAAATGCCATTGCTCATTTACTTTCAGATTTATTGATATACTGCTGTATTATGAGCAAAGAATTTCATAATACTTAATAGTTCTTTTTTTATATTGTCAATTAGCAATTAAGTGTTTCATTGAATGACATTACTATCAAAGTGCCAAGACTGAGAGAGTACTGTTTACATCAATTGATTGACAACAATTACTTACATTTGTTTATAAACAAATTCCAATCTCATCACCTACATACCAAGATTCACTAAGATCAAACACATAATACTTTTATTTAACAAATATTTATAATAAGAATAATATTTCTGTCATTATCTACTTCCACAATCCTCAATCTTAAAGGCTTCATGGCACCAGTGAACATCAATGTTACAAGTATTGTCCTTTAAATGGTGAAAAAACAAATCTTAATGAATGTATGCCACCCACATTAAGTGTCAGATCCTCCAAGAGCCAGAAAATAAATATTTAGACTCACTTATTTATATTGTTTGTTCTTTGTAACTTTCCTATACTATTTTACTTGAAATCACTCAAACACCATGATTAATTCAATATGAATTTTACTGACCAATATTTTCCAAGAACTAACTGACTAAAGATTCACAAGATAAAAAAAGAGGCGGACGAAACCAAAGGACATTCATAACTCATAAGTTGATATGAATGCTGACGCTGGGGCAAAAACAGAAAAGAGAAGATAATGTCCAATGTTTTACAGTA
Organism: Mytilus galloprovincialis; assembly: GCF_965363235.1. Classification (NCBI taxonomy): domain Eukaryota; kingdom Metazoa; phylum Mollusca; class Bivalvia; order Mytilida; family Mytilidae; genus Mytilus; species Mytilus galloprovincialis. The sequence continues at coordinate 2,128,152 of NC_134847.1, forward strand.
GAGAATATTAGTAAGAAGTCAACATTGAATACTGTGCATGCTGGTGTCTGTCACAACGCTATCCAAAAATAATAAGAAGTCAAGATACAAATTTCATTAAAAAAGCTATGTATATTTGGATTTCCCCCAAATACATGTACCAAGTAAAATAGTTCAACTTTGATTCCTTAAAGAACCTGTCAAATTCAACTTGGAAGGTTTTCCAAGTCAATTGCATTGCTATATTTAGTTGCGTACCTATTGGGGTCATACATTTTTAATCCAATAGATATAAGAAGATATGGCACGAGTCAACCAATGAGAAAACTCTCCATCCAAGTCACAATTTATAAAAGTTAACCATTATATGATCATTAATGTCAACACCTGATGTACATCTATATTTGGATATATTTGAATCATCTACAAGTTATTTCCCCTGTTTGCAGCTGTATGCCAAATTCAAATAGCTCCCTTCCCTCAATAATGATTTAGATATAGGAAGATGTGGTATGAGTGCCAATGAGACAACTCTCTATCCAAGTAATAATTATAAAAGTAAACCCTTATAGGTCAAGGTTTGCGATATGGCTTTCAACACAGAGCCTAAATGGCTGAGACACTGAACAGCAAGCTATAATTACAAGTAAATCCTCTTTACATATTAGATTAAATTTAATGAAGATCCTTAAAATTCACAATTAGACAGATCTCATTCAAGCAAGGAGATCGATGTGTCTTAGATATACGTCGAGTGAGACAGCAACCCTTTGAAACCAAAACCAAAGACATAGCGTCAGTCAGAGACAGCAACCCAATTACACAAATAACCAACGACATAGCGTCAGTCAGAGACAGCAACCCAATTACACAAATAACCAAAGACATAGCGTCAGTCAGAGACAGCAACCCAATTACACAAATAACCAACGACATAGCGTCAGTCAGAGACAGCAACCCAATTACACAAATAACCAACGACATAGCGTCAGTCAGAGACAGCAACCCAATTACACAAATAACCAAAGACATAGCGTCAGTCAGAAACAGCAACCCAATACACTTACCAACGACGTAGCGTCAGTCAGAGACAGCAACCCAATTACACAAATAACCAACGACATAGCGTCAGTCAGAGACAGCAACCCAATTACACAAATAACCAACGACATAGCGTCAGTCAGAAACAGCAACCCAATTACACAAATAACCAAAGACATAGCGTCAGTCAGAGACAGCAACCCAATACACTATAACCAACGACATAGCGTCAGTCAGAGACAGCAACCCAATGACACAAATAACCAACGACATAGCGTCAGTCAGAGACAGCAACCCAATACACTATAACCAACGACAAAGCGTCAGTCAGAGAGACAGCAACCCTATACACTATAACCAACGACATAGCGTCAGTCAGAGAGACAGCAACCTAATACTCTATATCCAACGACAAAGCGTCAGTCAGAGAGACAGCAACCCAATTACACTATAACCAACGACATAGCGTCAGTCAGAGAGACAGCAACCCAATTACACTATAACCAACGACATAGCGTCAGTCAGAGAAACAGCAACCCTATACACTATAACCAACGACATAGGGTCAGTTAGAGAGACAGCAACCTAATACACTATAACCAACGACTTAGCGTCAGTCAGAGAGACAGCAACCCTATACACTATAACCAACGACATAGCATCAGTCAGAGACAGCAACCCAATTACACTATAACCAACGACATAGCATCAGTCAGAGACAGCAACCCAATACACTATAACCAACGACATAGCATCAGTCTGAGAGACAGCAACCCTTTGACACCAAAACCAACGACATAGTGTCAGTCAGAGACAGCAACCCAATTACACTATAACCAAAAGACATATTTACCTTAATCCTATATTGATCATTAAACACATCATGTATGTCTATATTTGGACTTTCTAATGTGCTGGATGATGTACCCATTTTAAAACTTATATCCAATCAGTGCACATAATTAAACAAAAACAAAACATTTGAATCAATCAACTGTACAATTCACTATGCTAAATAAGTATTCCATGCTGAATAATTACTTTAACCTCAATGTCTTTCTAAGCCATTTTTCTTCACAAATATGTCAATATATATTTCCACATTGTTTAACAATTTCCAATATTCCATGCAGAATTTACTATTTTGAACTATGTAACCCCTCTTGTTCTACACAAATCCACATATTCATTTCCTTCCCAAGTATGTCAATATACATCTCTACAATGTTTATTTCCAATATAATAATTCTGCTTTTGCTATTTAGAATTATACCATTATTTATTGTTCGGCAAAACATTTGATTGAAACAGATAATTTTCCAATTCACTTATATTTTTTTATAATAACATCAATAGCACGACTGCACTCTTATATTTTCCCTTTTTCATAATTTATGTAGGCTGTAACTGTTTTACAAATAATAACACTTTTCAATTAAAATCCATACAAATTTTCCACCAAGAAATATCTCATCATTTGCATGGTTGCCACTTTAGAAACTGTGTAACAGAAAATATAGGCAATTAATGATTTTTTTTTTCATTTTTAGCAAATAAAAAACAATCTTAAGCAACAAATTCTCCTACGAAAAAAAGAACAAAAAAGCACTGCTGTTTTTAATAGCGCTATGAGTCAAAGAACACTAAATAAATCCATTCCATTTCAACCAATATATCATCAAACAGTTTGATCCAAGAGAACTTCCCCCATTCTCTGGAACCAATTTCATTAGAGGCATTTTATTAAATATTCAGAAACATAAAGTCATGATCTATAGAACATCAGCATGAGCCTTTATTATTAGAACCGTTACACGACCTGGTGTGTGCTTCTAATTTAATCAAAGTCACATTAGCAATCAACAAGATGTTTTACAAAACCCATCTTCAATGCAATTATGTAGCCTTTTTAGATCAGTATGACTCCTGGTGAAGTTCTCTTATGTTTATGTTCAATGTAAAAATTCCACGCTCATTTAAATAATGATGAAGTTATTAAGACAAGGGATAACATAGGATGAAATATCTAAACAGAATATTATTGATGAATTGGACCTAGTAAATAGAAACATTGTCAAATCAATATAATCGGATGGGATAATAATCTGAAGAAAAAAAATCATAGTGTTATATCTGCCATTGCTTCCTTCATAACTGTTTATTCGTAAAACAATTGATTTCTTCATAGCGTTAATCTTTAGTTTGACCATAAATGTTTATAAGACACAGAAACTGAAATTCATCTATGATAATGGTTCTTATGGGAAAATATTTCTTAATCAGTTTCATAGGACCATAAAAACTGCTCGTTTTATGTTATATTTTGTTACAGTAATCATTTAACCTAATGAAATTTTCGTTTTCTTCATAAATAAGTCTATCTCTTTTATTTTTGTCTACCTCTTATCCAATTATCCCAACACTTAAAAGAATAAAGTTACAACAGTAAAAAAACACATTCTACAATTTTTACTTTAATTTTGGTATCAAATACATATTAAAACGTACATGATATATCTTTTAGAAATAAACTGGAGCAAATTTATGAATATTAACAGTCTAATTGACTGAACATAAATACATTAAAAAAAATTTTTTTGCTCCTGTCGCAAGTCTGGAGCCTCACGCCATAATGTTCGTCTTGAATGTTTTATAAAAATTTTGGTTCATGTATATATTGTGGAGTTTTGAAGTGTGACGTCCATTTTCTAAACTTTTTTTTAAACTAGTTCACATTTTTACTAAGGGGCCAGCTGATTCGCCCTCCTCTGGGTGTGGGCTTCATTTTCTTGCTGTGTTTAAAAGACGGTTGTCTTGTGCAGATTTCTGCTCTTTATTAAAGAGGGGCAAAAGATACTATCTGGACAGTCAGACAATAATAGATCAAAAATAAACTGACAACGCCATGGCTAAAAAAGGAAAAGACAAACAGAAAAATAACAAAACACAATACAAAATGTATAAAACTAAAGAGGGGGTCTCATTAGGGGGTTCCGATCCCTGATCCCGCTTACTGTTTTGTCAGATTTTCGTTTCTTGCTTACACTATCTACGTAAGCAATTCTCATTTTTTTGTCATTTCCCAGGTCCCGCTAGACCTCATTTCCCTTTTTCACAACACAATAATTTGACTTTCACGTGTCATGCTTACAAAAAATTGGCAATCCTTGGTCACGCTTAGACCCCAATGAGACCCACTAAAGACTAAGCAACACGAAGCCCACCAATCTCAGGTGCTCCAGAAGGGTAAGCAGATCCTGCTCCACATTCAACTTTAAATAAGGATTATACTTCCTTGTTCACTGAAGTGTTTACAAAACTTTGAAATGTTTGAAATACTAAGGATTAAATTCTATCCCAGGACATCTATTACCTTATTTGCAATAATGGCACGATCTTTAAGAATTTTGCCTGACCATAATAATCACTCGAAAGTTTTTTTATTAACTAGATTTTTTTTCTAAATTATGAATACTTAAAATACAAGTCATTTATACATAAACAAGAATGTGTCCATTAAGTACATTTTGTGTACATGGATGCCCAACTCCCACTATCATTTTCTATGTTCAATGGACCATGAAATTTGCCAAAAAACTCTAATTTGACAATAAAATTAGAATGATCATATCATACGAAACATGTGCACTTCCAAGTTGATTGGACTTCAACTTCATCAAAAACTACCTTGACCAAAAACTTTAACATGAAGTGGGACAGAGGGACAGATGAACAGACGAATAGACCCACAGACCAGAAACCATAATGCCCCTCTACTACATGTATCGTAGGTCAGGGGCACTAAAAAGCAAAATTGCATGTGGTATTTTTTAGCTAGTACCAGATGTTCAAACAACTATATAGATAGGAATATGCATTTAATTATGGCAATAATTAGAGTAAAGTGAACAAATTCTACTGTTATATCATAATAATTACACATCCCGGATTCTCTCTGCTTCTTAGACACCATAACAGACAAAGAAAACATTAAAAACATAACATCAAATTGTAGCAGAATGGATGTTAAAATCATCTCGTTACTTAATTACTTCCAAGCTTTTTAAAAGAGTTTTGAAAAATCTGTACAGTTTGGTTTTTGTTTAAAATTGTTTTACATATATACTTCTCACACTTATAATTTATTTAGAATACTGTTAGTTAGGGACCATGAATTATGTGACCTGTAATTTATTGGATCTTTCTTAAATAGTATATGCCTGGTATATAATCCAGGTCTTTTGATTATAATTAAAATGGACGAAAAGTTTCCAAAAACTTAAAGATTTGAGTGTAACTGGTGGGTCTTGTGTAGACGAAGCACTTTTCTGGTGCATGCAAACTTTTAGGAAGATTCATATTTCCCCGTGTTGGGTAATTTGAAGCACATGTCTGGTGTATGGAATTTTAATCCTGGTATCTTGTTGTCTCTTTAACAATGTTTAACACATTCCAAATTTCCATTCTCAATTTTATTTGATGAGTTTATTTCCATAAAACTTATGAAACAATAAATTTCTCATGTATTTCTAATCTTACTTTTAAAAAGTCTTTCCCGTTTTGATGTGTCCATTTCACATGAAACAGACAATCCCCTCCCCCCCCAAACCCTTGGAGTCATTACCCAGCTATCACTTTGTGTTATTGAATCTTGTAGTAAAATTTAAGAGAGAAACATATACTTAAACACAAGTTATTGTCTGGAAACTTTAAAAATGCGTTTTTTTCCCCTAATTCCTAAACTGTTGGTACCAGTAGTCCCAAAATCAATCCCAACAGTTCTTTTGTGGTATGAACCTTGTTGTAAAATTTCAATGAAATGAGAATCATTTACTAAAACTAAAGTTATTGTCCAGAAAACAAATGTGACTTTGGACGACAACTACGACAAAGCAGATGCAGACAACAACATCATAGCGTTATACCAAATAATGGGCCATTCCAGTTAATATCTGCTAAAGGGGGATGGATGGTCCTTTCTGAGGGGTGTAAAATTTATACATCTTAGTGGTTAAATTTTGGGTTTTTTCATCTGACACGTACACTTATACGCAAAAATTTCTGAGGGTCTTGCAGCAGTAAATAATTAAAAATAATTACATCTTAGGGGTTACAAAAAATACCTTTTTCAGATCTTAGGGGTGCTTTGGAATGAAGACAGTTTCGTATCATGCATTATCTGGTATTGTATTTTAAATTCTGATGGGTACAATCCTTGCAGTAAAAAATCCTGATAGGTCATTTTTTCCCATGAAAGCCCATCCACCCAATATGAACAGAAACTCTACATCTGATAGGTCTAAATTTATAGATCTGATAGGTAGTTTTTTATGATGTTTTTTTCTGATAGGTATGAAAAAAATCTCCCCATCCATCCCCACCTGTCAGAAATTAACTGGAATGGCCCAATTGTTTGTGGTTGTATAAAAACTCTGTCTTCATATAGTTATAAATGAAATAAAACCATGACAATACATGTATCTTGTTTCTAAAAACAGACTTGTGTTTCTTGTTTGATGCCATGCCAATATAACAACACAGTTCTCTACTGATGATAGTCTGCTTCAGGGAAACAACTATAATTTAATGTTCAATTATATTAGAAAATCTTTTGTAAATTGGTAAAAGTAAAACAGTCGATGGTCGTCTGGAATATTTAAATGGAATGGAATCAGTTGTGATAAGTAAAATAGATATACAAAGTTAAACAGAAATAGTGTGTTTCTAAAGAATTCTCAGTAGTAAATATTTTTGTCTTTTTTTTTTATCCTATAGATAATCACAAAAATGCTCATAAAATATATAAAAAAACCTTGATGTCTTTTAAGTTAGTAACAAACAAATATTAACCTGAATACACATTTCTAACAGACAGTAAAGTAAAGGAGAAAGTAAAAAACTGGTGTAATTATTCATTATGTATTACATGCCCACTTGATTCAGTAGCTCCATGTGAGTTTTCGTATTATGATAATCATTCATGAGAAGGCATTCACGAAAGAGTTCCGCGTTGTATGCCCTTCTGCCAAAATAATATCAGGCAGTACTCAGAAGACATATCAATGACCTAAAATCAGCATTGAAACAATAGATGACAAAACCATTCCACAACACAATACCACATTTTACATTTGCCTTTACAACCATATGGTAACCCCTGATATCTACTTATAGTAAAACAGATATATTAATCATAAATATCATTCATGTCATTAAAATAATGTGAATGTATCTGTATATTTTCCTTGTTTATTATTAATAGCATTAAAGCACTTTGGGTAATTATAAAAAAAACACTAAAAATGTATAACTAAAGTAAAAGAGAGGCAAAAGATACCGAAGGGCAATTGGAGGTTGAAAATAAACTGACAAGGACATTGGCTAAAAAAGGGGGGAAAAAAAACAGACAGACAGACAAAAACACAAAACACAAAATAGTTTAGGAATCTGGATTGGTCACCTGGTCAAAATATTACATTTTGATATTCATTTTATAGTGCACATTTTTGCAGACATTGTATTGATGATCAGTTTATACCTATCTATTTCGCACTGAATGAATAAAAGACAGATATATAAAGTGATCATTACTGAAGAACAGTAAAAGTAACCCTATCAAAATTCAAACTTGATCTATATTTAGTGGTAATAAGCATTGTGTAAATACATAGGTGGATCCAGGGGGCCTGCCCCCCCCCCCCCCTTCTTTGGAAAAATTTGGTTGATTATATAAGGAATCACTGAAGCATGACTGGAGCAGGCCCCCCCTTATGAAAAGTTCTGGACCCGCCACTGATAAGTGTCATAGCATTTGGTTGTGGCAAACTAAAATTAGAGACACGTACTAAATGTAACAAAAAAATCACCAACTTTTTCGATTTGTAAAGGGGCATAACTCTAGAACAGTGAAAGATATGCCACCAAAGTTAAACTTGATCTGTGTTTTGTGGTAATAAGCAGTGTGTATAAGTTTCATAACATTTGGTTGAGGCAAACTAAAGTAAGGGTAGGACAAACATACAGACAGATAAGGTAAAACTTAACGGCCCTTACGCTATGTCTAGAGGGGTCAAATAATAGTACACAAAAGTAACGGAATCAACAATCACAAAACTTCAATAAATATCTGACTAGGCTTTACTATTCTAAACACCATATGCCCACACCAGATATGCTACCAGAAGATTTTTATCATGTATTTTGTCATTTGTAAATTGTTAGTGTTTACTCTTCACTATAGGAGGGACATCTGGTATATATATGTGTAAAGCCAATAGAAATGTGTGTAACACTGTACTTAATAATTAGACAGATACAAAAATGTCTTCTTCATAAGAATTTATAGTCTTAACATCATCTGTCAAATGTAAACCTCTGGTTATTGACTAATAAATAAAACTTGGCATGAAGTCATTTAGTATGAGGCAAAATAAATACAAGCATCTAGCTGTTTTAACTGGAATCAAGGACATGGGATATTTATTCCAACATGAACAGATATGATTTTGTTCCAGAGAAAGTACCCAGTTACCCAGTATTGCTAGGAGGTACAAAATATACTTGGACACATGGACATTAGTATATATATATGTAAACGACTTACAATTTTTTCACATTACAATCAAGGATTTGTATAAGTTTTTATATAACTTATATTTAATTATATAAATCCTTGATACAATGTATAATTCTTAAAAGCATTCCCATTGTCAGGAAATTTGCAACATCTTTCAACTTAATCTAATCTTTAACTTGGGCACTTGCAAAGTTCATGATTTGCTATGGGGAGACAGGAAAAAATAATGAAAAAAAACTAAAATAGGATAAGTTTTATAAGAGGTTTAGGAATAGCTAATACACATGTGCAGTTTAGTGTGCAGTTTTGACAAGGTCCAAAGTAGCTTCAATTCAAAGACCCCCCCCCCCCCCCCCCCCCCCCAACAAATATCAAGATGGAAATAGGAAATAGGAGCTACACAAGAACATGATGTGAGTACTTAGAGTCCTCAGAATTTTCACAACAAATTTGTCAAACAATGTATAGAACCAATAGTTTCGGATACCAAAGTCAGACATACAAATAACTGTACAGTTGTAGATGGATGGACTAACCTATAACTATATACCACTCAATAAGAAATTGGGGAATGCAAATATTGAGGAGAAATTATGCACTTATATGAGAAGATCTTACTCTAACCCTGTCATGTTTTTTGTCCCATTAGCAGACACTCAAGCTGAATTAGAATGCAGATCTTTTATAGGTTATTAGTCACAGTTTTAGCAGATCAAACACCAGAAACCCCTCAGGATTTATCCTTCACCAACATCTAAATGTTATTCATCTCCAGAGGATACTGCTCACAAAAATACATAAGCTTCCCATTAAAAGTATCAGATCAATATTAGAGTTAGTCAGGATTATTTTTATGATCAAAGGGAAGTAATTCAGTTTCAAATTTCTGAAACAATTCGATATGGGAGATAACTATGTTTCTATTTTAAAAAAACACACATCTGCTGAATTATATTTTAAAGGGAGGTTACTCTATCTTACTTAAAAAAATATGTTCCAGATATTGATTCAGTCTATAACCCAGACAATATTGACACTTGAACAATTAATTAACAATGAAGTCCATGTTATTTATTTATGACCACATCCTGATAAAACAATATCCCACTGTTAATTGGAAAACCATGTTTACATGCATGTTACATGTTCTATAATTAGACACTTATCAGGAGGATGAAAGTTATAAGTGATCTGGTCACATGACAAATTATAAACTATTTTGTGACACTGGAAACATCTATACAGTAAATTTATACTTTAATTCATAATCATCATTTTTGTTTCCTGTTAATGGAAGAAACTTTTTTTCACGTTTTTTTTTCACCAATCAACCTGTGAAAATGTCCATCTCATCCCAGATAGGCAGAGTGCAAATATTACCTGGCGATGAGTTGAGGAAATAGGGAGTTGGGTCAAATTTCTATACCCTGGACTTTCCTCATGGTTTATCACATCAGAAAAAATAAAGAAATCAGTAATTGACATAACCTTGATCTTTGTCCGTAATGTTAAAAAATAAGTGCAATCTAAATTTGGTCGTTAGTTTTCTCATTTCCGGCTTTTTATAGATGACTTATGCGGCATGAACTTTGCTCATTGATGAAGGCCGTATGGTGACCTACAGTTGTTAATTTTTCTGTGTCATTTGGTCTCTTGTGGTGAGTTGTCTCATTGTAGTCCAGTCAATCTAGCATAAATTTGAACGTAACCCGAAAGTAATTGCAACAGAAGATTTTTAAGTTTTAATCTTTAGCATTATACCCCAAATGTACACAGAAAAAAGTCCCATAAAATCTAACTTAAGAAAGGCTTAAAAAAATCACCATTTAAAATTCCTATGGAGATTTGCATTGAAAAGGGAGATAACTCTTGCAAAAAAAGGCAGAAATATCAAAAAAATTTGATACAAAATTATAACTTTATCGCTTCTATTCATCAGAATGTATTGATTCTTGATTTTTTAGCAGTCTTTAGAGTATAACAAACAACTCTAAAGGTGTTTTCATATCTTTTATCAAGCTATAATCTAGATTTCATAATTCATCAGTTGACCATTTATTGAATTTTTCAACACGTCAAGGTAAAAAATCTCATATTTAATAAAAATGATTAAGAATGTATTCTTCTTTTTATGTTTAAAGTTTCTTTAGATAAGTAAGTTGCTGAAAAAATATAATATGCATATGTATATGAACAATACCAAATTTTCACATTATATTTTTTCAAAATGGTCACAATGCTTCAAATTTGCAATTTTTTTAATGAAAAATGCACGAAAAAAAAAATACCCATAACGGTTTTGTATGTTTCATGAGCCGAAGATTATATAATTTAGTCAAATACAAACTCATAACCCCATCAAAGTATCATAAAAACAACCAAAAACTGACAAAAAAAAGACTCATTTTGCAAGAGTTATTTCCCCTTCCAATGTTAATTTCCATATGCGGATTTTGAGTTTTCCTCAAGTTAGATTCTATGGGACATTTTTCTGTGTATATATAAAGGGCAAAATGCTATAGATTAGAACTAAAATATTTTCTGTTGCAATTAGTTTGAGGTTAAATCTTAGTTTGACTGGACTATTGGCAATTATACCACATCTTCTTTTTTATAAGCATCCTCAAAAATTTAACTTTGACCAATTATAACCAGTCAAAATTATGATGTTCCAAGTATTATTTATAGAAGTACATTTACCAGGAGTTAAACAGAAGTGTAGTAGAATCTGCCTGGATTTTGATGGATGTCATTTGTTCAATCTTAATTAATTTGTGTAGGTTACAGTGATTAACTTTTCTTTCTAGTATCTGTCTGAGGCATTTTTAACTTGTCATCTCAATCTTTAAAATTTGGAATACATGTATAAACTTTACACACAGCATATATAATAAATAGAAATTAATTAAATCATATGGTATATATAAAAAAGAAAATGTGGTATGATTGCCAATGAGACAACTCTCCACAAGAGACCAAATGACATAGAAATGAACACCTATAGGTCACCGTACGGCATTCAACAATGAGCAAAGCCCATACTGCATAGTAGGCTATAAAAGGCCCTGAAATGACAATGTAAAACAATTCAAACAAGAAAACTAACCGCCTAATTTATGTTAAAACTAGAGGCTCTCAAGAGCCTGTATCGCTCACCTGATTCTACTTGGGTTTTTGAAATCATATAAAAAAATATTAAATTTGGCTAAAAGTGACAACACAACCTCATTTATAAGGAAAGGAACATGTTTAATTTCATTCAAAAGTCCCTCACTGGCGGCCATCTTGGATGACGGATCGGCTACAAGTAACAACACTTGGTCAGCACCTCATAAGGAACATTCATGCCATGTTTGGTTTTATTCCATTCAGTGGTTCTCTAAGAGAAGTCATTTGTATGCATTTCCCATAGGGTCCTATGTTAAACTAAGTCCCCTGCTGGCGGCCATCTTGGATGATGGATCGGCTACAAAGTAACAACACTTGGTCAGCACCTCATAAGGAACATTCATGCAATGTTTGGTTTTATTCCATTCAGTGGTTCTCTAAAAGAAGTCATTTGTATGCATTTCCCATAGGGTCCTATGTTAAACTAAGTCCCCCGCTGGCGGCAATCTTGGATAATGGATCGGCTACAAAGTAACAACACTTGGTCAGCACCACATTAGGAACATTCATGCCATGTTTGATTTCATTCCATTCAGTGGTTCTCTAAAAGAAGTCATTTGTATGCATTTCCCATAGGGTCCTATGTTAAACTAAGTCCCACGCTGGCGGCCATCTTGGATGATGGATCGGCTACAAAGTAACAACACTTGGTCAGCACCACATAAGGAACATTCATGCCATGTTTGGTTTCATTCCATTCAGTGGTTCACTAGAAGAAGTGATTTGTATGCATTTCCAATAGGGTCCTATGTTAAACTAAGTCCCCCGCTGGCGGCCATCTTGGATAATGGATCAGCTACAAAGTAACAACACTTGGTCAGCACTCCATAAGGAACATTCATGCTATGTTTGGTTTAATTCCATTTAGTGGTTCTCTAGAAGAAGTCATTTGTATGCATTTCCCATAGGGTCCTATGTTAAACTAAGTCCCCCGCTGGTGGCCATCTTGGATGATGGATCGGCTACAAAGTAACAACACTTGGTCAGCATACCCATAAGGAACATTCATGCTATGTTTGGTTTTATTCCATTCAGTGGTTCTCTAAAAGAAGTCATTTGTATGCATTTCCCATAGGGTCCTATGTTAAACTAAGTCCCCGGCTGGTGGCCATCTTGGATGATGGATCAGCAACAAAGTAACAACACTTGGTCAGCACCTCATAAGGAACATTCATGCCATGTTTGGTTTCATTCCATTCAGTGGTTCTCTAAAAGAAGTCATTTGTATGCATTTCCCATAGGGTCCTATGTTAAACTAAGTCCCCCACTGACGGCCATCTTGGATGATGGATCGGCTACAAAGTAACAACACTTAGTCAACACCCCATAAGGAACATTCATGCTATGTTTGGTTTTATTCCATTCAGTGGTTCTCTAAAAGAAGTCATTTGTATGCATTTCCCATAGGGTCCTTGTTAAACTAAGTCCCCTGCTGGGGGCCATCTTTGATGATGGATCGGCTACAAAGTAACAACACTTGGTCAGCACCACATAAGGAACATTCATGCCATGTTTGGTTTCATTCCATTCAGTGGTTCACTAGAAGAAGTCATTTGTATGCATTTCCAATAGGGTCCTATGTTAAACTAAGTCCCCGCTGGCGGCCATTTTGGATAATGGATCGGCTACAAAGTAACAACAATTGGTCAGCACTCCATAAGGAACATTCATGCAATGTTTGGTTTCATTCCATTTAGTGGTTCTCTAGAAGAAGTCATTTGTATGCATTTCCCATAGGGTCCTATGTTAAACTAAGTCCCCCGCTGGCGGCCATCTTGGATGATGGATCGGCTACAAAGTAACAACACTTGGTCAGCACCCCATAAGGATAATTCATGCTATGTTTGGTTTTATTCCATTCAGTGGTTCTCTAAAAGAAGTCATTTGTATGCATTTCCCATAGAGTCCTATGTTAAACTAAGTCCCCGGCTGGCGGCCATCTTGGATGATGGATCGGCAACAAAGTAACAACACTTGGTCAGCACCTCATAAGGAACATTCATGCCATGTTTGGTTTCATTCCATTCAGTGGTTCTCTAAAAGAAGTCATTTGTATGCATTTCCCATAGCGTCCTATGTTAAACTAAGTCCCCCGCTGGTGGCCATCTTGGATGATGGATCGGCTACAAAGTAACAACACTTGGTCAGCACCTCATAAGGAACATTCATGCCATGTTTGGTTCCATTCCATTTAGTGGTTCTCTAGAAGAAGTTCAAAATGTAAATTGTTAACGACGACGACGCCGGACGAAGACGACGGACGCCAAGTGGTGAGAAAAGCTCACTTGGCCCTTCAGGCCAGGTGAGCTAAAAATGAATGAAAAACAAATATGTAACACATAAACAAACGACAACCACTGAATTACAGGCTCCTGACTTGGGACAGTAACATACATACAGAATGTGGTGGGGTTAAACATGTTAGCGGGATTCCAACCCTCCCCTAACCAGTGGGACAGTGGTGTAACAGTACAGCATTAGAACGAACTATAACCAGGTGCTCCGCAGGGCACAGCTTTATACGACCCCAGTGGTTGAACCCTGAATAGTTGGGGCAAATTTGGTCACAATATTCAAGCTTGATTCTGTCTGAATTTGGATTGTGATCAAATTTTTGACATAATATAGGTTTTTGTCACACCATACCAATATACAATCCCCAAAAATTTTTGGGGTCGTATAAAAATCAGATGAAAAAGGCTTTAACTCATTAGATGGATAAAAATACAAAATTACTACAAATTCAAGTGGACATGGCCAGGTACTTGTAACTTCCCAACAACAAAAAGACACTAAGTGCAGATCAGAGAGTACTCACAGTTACTGACAGCTAGTTGAAAGCCACTGACAAGTAATAAAAAAATCATGCATCTAAGACATTGGAGTTATAAAGAGGCACATATGCATATCCATATCTATCCATAATCTATCATTTTGTCTTTTATAATCTAGGATTTTGGTGTTAATATCAATAAATGTAAACTTTTCTTGTCTGGTATGAATGTGTTCTATTTATAATACATGGTGAAGGTTTTGTCTGCATATGACAATAGTCTATTAGATGAACTTCAACAGTCCATTTTTAATTAGTTTAAGTTGATATCCCTTTAAAATTTACCCCACATTTGTCACTTTATCTATACTGTAACAAATATCTAAATCATATTTATTTACATGGCAAATTTACATCAATGTCAAATACTGTGATTTGACCTGAATTTAGTATCAAAAGTCAAACATTGTCTCTGAACTAGTATCAAAAGTCAAACACTCTCTCTGAACTAGTATCAAAAGTCAAACACTCTCTCTGAACTAGTATCAAAAGTCAAACACTCTCTCTGAACTAGTATCAAAAGTCAAACACTGTCTCTGAACTAGTATCAAAGTCAAACACTGTCTCTGAAATAGTATCAAAAGTCAAACACTGTCTCTGAAATAGTATCAAAAGTCAAAAACTGAAATCTGAACTTGTATCAAAAGAATCTAACTTCTGTCATTTACATAAATATCAAACACTGTTTTTGAAGTAAAGTATCAAAAGAATCTTGCGTCCTTTACATGAACTGAAATGTTTCTAACTCACAATAAATCCACTTCATATATTTTGGCCTTATCATTACTGCCTTTAGGTGCGACACATCCTACATAAGTATGTCCATCTTCTGTACTACAGAAAGTATACGGATCAAATATTCCAATCTTATTTGTGTCAAACCATGTTATTAAATTTCCAGAACTGTTTAGTAAAAATAAAATGTCATTGTTTAAGTTTGACACAATGATATTGTCAGATGGAGTAGTCATTGCATGCAATGGTTTGAATGTTTTTTTGTCTGTGTTTACTTCTGGATGACCATTGAAGGTATTTATAACATCTCCCTCCTCACTTAGTATAACCACTCTACTTCTGTTATCTTCAGATAACTTGTCCACTACACAGATATTACCATTCTTTGTTCTTGTTATATTCTTCACATTTGTAAATATAGGATTTCCATGTCTGTCATATTCGTAGGTAGTTTCATGTCTCCCACTTTTATCCATGACAATCACAACACATCTTCCTACTGCTGGGTAAACTAATTTCCCACTCAAAGCACAAACAGTCACTTTACCATCTGAGTTTACATGAACAGCTGTTGTCTCCTTAAAACCCTTTACCTCATACTTAGACTCAGTCATTTCACCAGTCTGACCACTGATCTGCTTCAGTCTAGCTCCTTTAGTAACTAAAAGGAGATCTTTAGATGGAGTACATGCCATACCATAGATTCTAATGTCTTTTTGATCAATTATCTTCAAACTCCTCCCTTCTATTTTCACTTTCTGTAGTACTTTCTGGTCAGTAATCCACAATGTATCTTCAGAACAGGCTGCCATATAAATAACTTTTGAGATTTCAGTATCAAACTGTTCTATAATTTTAATTTCACCCTTAGTAGAAATATTTTCTAGTGAACCAATGTTATAAGAAGTTATTTGCCCAGGAATAAATGTTGGAATAGAATCAAACTTGGTGTCAGGTGATGTGGCTGTTTCCTCCATTGATTGGACTAACCCCACACTATCCACAAAGACTCTCTTGCCGTCAGTTGATTGGATGATATCATCAACTTCTGACTTTTTAGAAGCCAGACTTTCAATGAGCAGGGATACCTCTTTTTCTTCAGTTTCAGTACATCTATGTACATCTTCCCATTTTTTAATTAGCTCCGTCTCCAATTTTTTAGTATATTGATCGACTTCCTTCTTAAGACGGACATTCTGATCTTTGATTTTCTTCATAGTGTTTTCAAATTTGGAAAGTTCTGTTTGATCCACATCCTTCACTTCTTCTTTTCTTTTTTCCAATTCATTTATATTAGTTCCCATATTCTTTCCTCTGGTCTTCAATTTGCCTATCAGGATTTCATATCCCTCTCTGATGGTCACCAAGCCATGACCATTATGGGTTTCAGAGATACATAGTGGACATACTAAGTAGACACAAGACTTGCAAAACATCACACATGATTGAACTGGGTGTTTATTGCAGCTGATATTGGAAAAGTCTATTTCATCCTTATGGAGCCCCACCTCCTCAATTGAGACAACTTTGTGATCCTTGGCAAATTTGAATTTCACATGTATTTTCTCCTTACACTTATCACACATGAGCATGTCACAGTTTAGGCACTTCCATTCTATTCTAGTGCTCTCCTCACAAAGACTACAGTAAACTGGAACCTGTCCACCTCCATGGGCCATTTCTAATTTGTGTAAAAATCTCAATATGTCTGCCGTATTTATCTTCCTTGTTGATGTTTATATATAGATTAAATGTACCTTGACTTATTTATCTAAGTATAGCAATTTGACAGTCAATAATCTATTTATACCCAGCATAGTTCAAAATAAAAAAAAATGAAAAGAATCTGATATTTGACATGTTAACTTAAATATGTTCTTTATAATTCAATGTTTCATTGTTTACAGGTAAATACTACTTGTTAGGCTTTGATAATAGAAGATTTATAAAGACACAAGATTAAACATTTAAAACTTTATACTTAAGCCTATATGTCGTCAATTTAAATGCCATAAAGGGTTAGAATAAGCAAGATTTTTATGCACTTTAGTTTCTTATTTAACGTACATATATAATTAGTGTTTTCAATTTAAGTCTGTTTTCAAACCACAGTACCAAAATGACTGATTTAGTTTTTAATTTACACTTGTTATGGGACTTGTTACAACACTCCACTTGTTGCAGCACTTATATAATGTTCACAAAGATGCAGATGTACATGTAAACATTGTTATTACAGGTAAATGATTGATATAACTTCAGAATGCATATATAACAGTCTATCATCTTCTCCTTATCCTACCTCCCTCATATCATAGGTGGATCCAGGCCCTCCCCCCTATTGTGTTAAAATATTTTTGTTGCTTTAGGGAATCACTGAAGCATGACTGTTACGAGCCCCTCTTAAGGCAGTCAGTGAGCCCCTTTATTTAAAGTTCTGGGTCTGCCACTGCATTAACCTCTTCTCCTCATTATACCACCTCCACTTCTACAAGTAATTGTTTGGTCTTTTACAGGTATTTTAAGATAAAGATAAAGATATTTTATTTCCTAATCATAGGGCTTATAACAAGCATGTAATCACATAAAGTAAAAATAAAAGAAAATTATTTTACACCACCTGGCCAAACTGCATCATAGAATATAAAAGTTGACCAGTACCATCTGTTTACAGGATGATTGAATGTTGTTTCTCTAATGAGGTGATTAACACAGCTGATTTATAGATCTCACCTTGTCAGTAGATCAGGTAAATGTTATAAAGGGCTATCAAATACATATAAAAAGATGGAAATCTAACAGAAAGAGGCTGTACACTTACTATACTAATATATATATGGCAAAAATATATCTCAAACAATTTAATAATTGCTGATTGCCCACAAGACAAGAGAATAGAGAATAGATCATAGCTCTGAGAGATGTTACAAAAAAAGTATTATGGATAAAATAATGTGAATCTTCCAAAAAAAAAAGGGGGGGGGGGGTTCTCAAGGAAGTTTTATTATTTGATAGATGTTACACAAATCAATAATAATTATATAGGTCAAAAAAATATCTAATAAAGGGATCATCACAGGTAGATCATGTACCCTCTGTAGAAAGGGGATTGAAGATCAGACTTCATTTTGCATAAGGTCAAATTTTAGAAGGGCATACATTCTATGTATAAATAGCATGATTCTACAAAGTCATCTGTCTTCACTGGGATTCAGAAACCCGGGACCTCTGTGTTACAAGGTCCTGCGTTAACCGACTGAGCTAAAGAAGTACTTCCTTAAGCTCAACTGCATAGGCTGACTAAGTATCACCACATGTTCTAAGGGAAGCAATCCTTGATCTGTGTAGTGTGGTTATAAGCATTGTGTATAAAAGTCAAAACATTTTGTTAAAAGTCAAAACATTTTGTTAAAAGTCAAAACATTTTGTTGAGGAAAACTTAAAAGTTAGAGACAAGGAACCCGCACCTTTGGGATGCACGGACGTATGTCCATACATAAGCACATACAGACGGACAATGATAAAACTTAATGCCTCCTCAGCAACGGCAGGGGAATAAAAATGTGCTAATACTAATGCAACTGCATACCAAATATCAATGACTTATTATTAATGGTTCATCTTAAACTGATCTAAACACAAAAGTTTACATAAAAACTTTGCTAATTTTAAGTTTTAATGTCGGTAAACCTGATGCCTCAGATATCGTAAGGTAAAAAAATCTCCATAGAGGAACTTGGAACCTTAATTCATCATAAAGGTTTCTTAAAAATATGCTTTAACTCATCTCACTTATAACTGAGCTGAAGAAATGCTTAGGTACTAAACCTTTAAAGGGGCACTAGCTACGAAATATATGAAAACCCTAATATATTAGTTTTTTTGGCTCAATCAGTAATTAAATACAAATAATGAAATAATTATTCCTTTTTAGTAGCCAATAAGGTTCAATTTTGTCAAAATAAGCAAAAAAACATTGATAATGAATTATTCACTTGCAAGTGAATAACTCGACCTCATTGAATCCGTATTCATGTGAACTTTTGTTTAACCCCTTAGCTTGAGATGAATAACACGTGAATTATATGTGTAAAGTTATTTAAAGGAAGAGAATGTCAACATTGAAAGTGAAACAAAGGTAAACCATTTGATTGACTGAATCGATCTACAAAATATCATTCTAATAAAGGTAAAAACAATGATAAACATGTATTTTTTATCTGAAACATGAAATTAAATAGACATAGAATAATTCAACAGCACGTGTTTGCTTAATCTATTTATATCTATATTTATGTTTACATCGCTTATTTGGTCATCGGATGACTATAGAGGTCAACTCGATAAATAATTAAATGGCGTTTAGACTCAAATTCATACGAAACGAAGCTACATATTTTCATGCCTGCAGTGCTCTGTGTATTGTTTTATTTAGATTTTTAATAGTTGGATAAATGTTTTACATTGTTATAAATCAAATATGAGAATTTAATTAGAATTGGTGAACATGAATTTGACAGCTAATGCCCCTTTAACCAGAATAAGGCATCAGCCCAATAAATGATGTGCTTTATGTTAAGATTCAGAAAATAAGTGCATATTTGGGTTAGACAACAAAACTATATTTTACACAAATAAGTATTAATACAAACAATGATGTGTGTTATCTTTTAAATCAATATTGTTTTCAAGATCCCGGCCACTTGACATCCCGATTAAGACGTCCATTGATCGTGAAACAAACTGACCTAAATAGGAAGTACGCCATTGATTTACAGGAAACAGAACATGACACGGCACTTAAAAAACTGTTTCCAAGTAAATAAGGAAGTTACAGCTAATAACTAAAGTTTTAAATTATCATTCAATCAGTCAATATTAATCTAATATGTTGGAAATCAATGAAGAAAATTTGTATACTGTTGTTTGTGTTCTGATCTTTTATCGCCATGACATTGTCAGCACATTTTCAATTTATTAGTTTGAATGTCTTTTCTTAATTCTAAAACAAATTTTATTTTCTCTGGAAATTAAAAAAATGATTTTTTTTTTTTAAAGACCCAGGCTCACCCCTGATAATTATCGGTGAGCCTTATAGAGAGTTGTAATTGGGGTACCTTCATGATGAATAAAGATTAAAGTTCTTGCCAATTGACATAAGGTTTGGTGCAAGACCATAAAATGTACACTTTCTTTTTGACAAATATGTCTGATTTTGACAAATCACATTATTTTTTTCCAAAAATAAAGGTAACTATAATTGTGTAAGATCTCTGAAGATACATGATACAGATACTTAGAAAAATCACAGTAAATACTTATAAAAAGAAGAAGATGTGATATCACTCATTGCCATTGAGACAACTATCCACAAGAAAATAAATGACACAGAAACTTACAGATATAGGTCACTGTTATCCACCTTTAATAATATATAAAACCAATACTCAAAGATCATTTAGCCATGATAAATAATATTATCTCACGTATCTATACACGTCAGCCTCATATGACATTTATACTATGTAAAACTAGCATCAACACTATGCACATCAAAGGAATGTCACTATCTCCAACCTTGTTCCCAGGTATGAAGCTCTTTATGGGCTTTGGGTTCTGTGATAACTTAAGAAAAAGAAGGAACATTGTGTATTCATGAATGAAGACAGATTCTGTCAGCTTTTTCAATATAGCCACAACCAATGAACTGATTATACATGAATTGCCAATGATTTAGTGTCATACTGACCCACCCCTCACCAAAAAATAAGTTAATGAACAGAAACAAAAAATTTAACAACTTTTCCGTTTGTAAAGGGGCATAACTCTGATAGGGTATAAAATTCAAACTTGATCTGTATCTAATGGTAATAAGCATTGTGTATAAGTTGTATAACATTTGGTTGAGGCATCATATAGAGAACATAAACCAACTTTAGGACGTAACGTACAGACGCACAAAGGTAAAAGTTAATGCCCCTCCGCTAAAGGGGGAGGGGGAGGGCATAATAACACAAACCCCTACACACATGACACAAGAATAATGACATCAGTACTTGCATTGCTGTTCTCCCTCTTAAAATAAGACTTCAACATTGAATAAAAGCTAAAACTTTTACTAAAATTTTCATCAAAACTTTTACTGACATTTTAACACTTCATCAATCCATAGAAGAACAATTGAGTCTTATCAATATATAATTATCCAAGATGATTTGATAAAGGGATTCATATATTAAAGGCATTGTCAATGACAATTAAAGATTCATCCATTTTCTTCTGTTAATATGATTTGACATGAGAGTTATCTCCCTTTGATGTCTGAAAGTTGAATGACAAAATGCACAAATTAATTTCTTCATAAAAACAACAAATTCAACTTGTTATACTGATTAAAACAAGATATTTTTAAACAACTTCCATTTGTTTGAAAAGAAATAAGAAGAACAAATGTAACCTAGAATCAAAAACCATAAATTGAAAAAAGACACCATGGTTGAAAAATAGGAAAAAACAATAAAGACTTTAGTCCACAAAACAATCAGAGAAAAATACAGTACAATTTATAGTAATCATAATAGATAACTAATTCATCTACTTTCATTTTCCACCTTCAAATCAAACTGCTTATTATAAAAAAAGAAAATAATAAATATCATAGTATATATAGGTATTCAATTGTTCAGTCTAGTTGAAAATTCAACTTCAACCTAAGATGGAAAATCCTGAAGAAGATCATCAACATGTGACCCAAGAAAAAAATTATATCGTAGATTTATTTCATCCTTTTTATTCTGTTCAGTAATATTAATATTTCAGCACTTATATGCAATTCTGTAACATGTAAATTTAACCAATTTTTCCTTCAAAAATCATAATGTTTAAATGGATATCAAAACATAAAAATTATCCAATAGATATTTACTTACTGAGCATTTTTTCTCTATTTCATCTTCCATTTCACAATTTTTTTATATCGATATCCGACTTATCAAAATCAGTTTATGAATAACCTAATTTATCACACATCACACATCCATAGTATATAATTCTATCAATATCAAGCTCAGGTCCGATTCCGGGAAAAAAATTGATTAAAAATCCCAATAATTGTGCAATATGCGAACACAATCAAAACAATTATATCGTCAGGTATGTAAAAAACCTGGTTATTATTCCAGTATGATTGACAGAGCAAAAGGAAAAGAGTCTTCCTGTTATAACCACTCTAATACACAAACAGCTGGGGTCATTATATTAACTTGCCATTTTTTATCACTTTTGCACATTGATGATACACATATACAATACAATTAGTATAATAATTATATCTACAGCTTTTTTGATGAATGGGAAGTATTTATAGGAATATTTTCATTGTTTACTTATAATTAATGTAACTTCCTTATCCACTAGTGATAAGAACAATCTATGTCAAGTTTTGTTTTTCCATTTACTCATTTTCTTACATTTGTTGAATCTTTTTAAAAGTTTTTCATTTGTCTCAATTAGTCAGACATGTTTTAGTAATTGATTTATGGGAAATAAGATAACAAATGATGGTCAGTACAAGCTAATTTGTGGCATTTTTATGCCAAATTTTCACCTGACCATGAAAACACAATGAACATTGATTGTTTGGCATTCTGAGAATTGTGAAAAATGGGAGAGAAGGGATCTTCATGTTTTGTTGATTAGAAAATCTTAAACTAACTCAAATACAATAGTTTTATTCATTCCTTAAATTCCCCTACTACAAGGGGAGGGCATGAGGGGGCTTGATTCTGGAGGTTGGAACACCCCTTTTTAATGATCAATGCTTTTGAATTGGGACACATATTAGGAACCCCCTTACTCCACATGGTTCAGGAACCCCTAATTTTAAAATTGACTGGATCTGTCCCTCAGCTACTCTATGATGGCTAGGTGAGCTGAAGAGGAGCTGAATTATACAGCTAGCCAAAGCTGCACTCAATGACAAGAATAAAGGGATATCTTGGTATCCAAAAATTAAAGACAGCAATCCATCAATAAAATTAATTTAAAGTAGAATATTTAAATGATGGGGGACTTTTAACTAATAACTTTGACTAATTATAACATTGTAGACGCTACAGCCTCAGTGGCCTATGTTATTTTAAATCTCGCCTAAGTGTATGTCAAAAAAATTAACTCATATACGCACAGTGACCTACTTGGCAAGTGAAATTAAGGTCAAGGTCAAAAATATTTTATTTTCAGTTGCTGCAGATCTTATGAAACACCTTTTATTATTTCATTTTTATTTGAAAGATGAACATTTTGAATTTTATTTATTAAACAGCTAAAATAACACAAGAAATCTTTTAGTAGTTAGAATAATGAATGAAACCTGGTTTATGGTTTATCTTTTACAAAACCAATAACCTGTGCCAAAACTTCTGATGGAGAACATCACATAAATATGCTCTTGTCGAAAAATTTCAAAGAAATCAATCATAACGTCTTTATTAAACTTTTGACAGAAACATATCTTGAACTGAAAACAAAACATTTAGGATTTTTCTTTGTTAATTGCCGTTTACAAGTTAAGAAAAGCGATTGGTAATTACACTTGAATGAAAGCTA
Source organism: Mytilus galloprovincialis (assembly GCF_965363235.1). Lineage (NCBI taxonomy): Eukaryota > Metazoa > Mollusca > Bivalvia > Mytilida > Mytilidae > Mytilus > Mytilus galloprovincialis. The sequence goes on from NC_134847.1 coordinate 2,152,091, forward strand.
TCTTGAAAGTCTTCTGTGTACAAAAAATCTCCAATTTTCTCCATTCTAAGTGTTGAAACATTGACATATGATTATATACCTGGAGATTTGCCAATTTTTTTACATTTTCTAATAATTTCAGGTAGAAAGCAAAAGACTGGTATTAATTTGCACAACCAATCGGTAATTAAAAGAAGCTCGTATAGACAACAAAATGATTGTAGAAGTCTTGAGGAACTCTGTTTAATGTATTTTAAGTTTTATCTATTATTGGAAAGTGACAGACAATTATATAGGAAATATTATTTACTGGGACAATTTCTTATCTTAAAGTGATTTCCTCAGGGGCGGATCCAACCATTTTAAAAAGGTGGGTTAAACCCCAGACCCCCCTTCCCACAGGATCCACCACTGCTCTTTCTAGTTCTAGTTCAACAAAATGAACTTAACCTTAGTGACGTCAGTTTTAATATCATGTGTACTATTGTTTGTCGGTTTGTCTTTTTCATTTTTAGCCATGGCGTCGTCAGTTTATTTTTCGTTTTATGACTGTTCCTCTGGTATCTTTTAACAATTGCAACATATGAATTGTCAACTTAAACAAAACAGATATTCTATAATGGTCAACCAACTCAGTGATGGCATTAGAACTTGGTCACCTAAAAGAAGGATATTCTATAATGGTCAACCAACCCAGTGATGGCATTAGAACTTGGTCACCTAAAAGAAGGATATTCTATAATGGTCAACCAACTCAGTGATGGCATTAGAACTTGGTCACCTAAAAGAAGGATATTCTATAATGGTCAACCAACTCAGTGATGGCATTAGAACTTGGTCACCTAAAAGAAGGATATTCTATAATGGTCAACCAACTAGTGATGACATTAGAACTTGGTCACCTAAAAGAAGGATATTCTATAATGGTCAACCAACTAGTGATGGCATTAGAACTTGGTCACCTAAAAGAAGGATATTCTATAATGGTCAACCAACCCAGTGATGGCATTAGAACTTGGTCACCTAAAAGAAGGATATTCTATAATGGTCAACCAACTCAGTGATGGCATTAGAACTTGGTCACCTAAAAGAAGGATATTCTATAATGGTCAGCCAACTAGTGATGGCATTAGAACTTGGTCAACTAAAAGAAGGATATTCTATAATGGTCAACCAACTCAGTGATGGCATTAGAACTTGGTCACCTTAAAGAAGGATATTCTATAATGGTCAACCAACTAGTGATGGCATTAGAACTTGGTCACCTAAAAGAAAGATATTTTATAATGGTCAACCAACTCAGTGATGGCATTAGAACTTGGTCACCTTAAAGAAGGATATTCTATAATGGTCAACCAACTCAGTGATGGCATTAGAACTTGGTCACCTAAAAGAAGGATATTCTATAATGGTCAACCAACTCAGTGATGGCATTAGAACTTGGTCACCTAAAAGAAGGATATTCTATAATGGTCAACCAACTCAGTGATGGCATTAGAACTTGGTCACCTAAAAGAAGGATATTCTATAATGGTCAGCCAACTAGTGATGGCATTAGAACTTGGTCAACTAAAAGAAGGATATTCTATAATGGTCAACCAACTCAGTGATGGCATTAGAACTTGGTCACCTTAAAGAAGGATATTCTATAATGGTCAACCAACTAGTGATGGCATTAGAACTTGGTCACCTAAAAGAAGGATATTTTATAATGGTCAACCAACTCAGTGATGGCATTAGAACTTGGTCACCTTAAAGAAGGATATTCTATAATGGTCAACCAACTCAGTGATGGCATTAGAACTTGGTCACCTTAAAGAAGGATAATCTATAATGGTCAACCACCTTAGAACTTGGTCAACTAAAAGAAGGATATTCTATAATGGTCAACCAACTAGTGATGGCATTAGAACTTGGTCACCTTAAAGAAGGATATTCTATAATGGTCAACCAACTAGTGATGGCATTAGAACTTGGTCACCTTAAAGAAGGATATTCTATAATGGTCAACCAACTCAGTGATGGCATTAGAACTTGGTCAACTAAAAGAAGGATATTCTATAATGGTCAACCAACTAGTGATGGCATTAGAACTTGGTCACCTTAAAGAAGGATATTCTATAATGGTCAACCAACTAGTGATGGCATTAGAACTTGGTCACCTAAAAGAAGGATATTCTATTTTGCTCATCTTTTCTAAATTTGGAGTATATTGGTAAGACCTTTAACTTTCTTGACTGATGGTATAAAAAGAAATAAAAGTAGAAATTTTGAGACATGAAAAACAGAGTAAGTATAAAAAAGAATATGTCGTATGATTGACAATGAGACAGCGCTTCACAAGAGACCCGTTAAAATGACACAGAAAATGACAACAATAGGTCACTGTTCAGCCTTCAACAATGAGCAAAGCCCATCATACCATAGTCAGCTATAAAGGGCCCCAAAATTACAAAGTCAGTAACAATCATTCAAGACTAAGCTATTTACACCTTTTAAAAACAAAAGATACAGAACTACTAAGTACTGACAGAAAGGGAGGTAAATCTTGATCCTAAAAGATAAAAAACAGCATCAATCAAATATCCAATTAATCAAGCTTTATGGGTTTTTAAAATGCTTTTTCAGATGATTTTAGAACAGGAAATTAAAGCTTACAACTGACACAGATCTGTATTAGTGCATGTTCTCGTTAATCTTGAATAAACTCGAACACCTGATCCACAAAAAAACAGAGGAAATCATAATACATTAAGTACAGCAAAAAGTATTCATGAACAAAAGTGCATAAAGCTAAATCTTGAATCAATTCTTATCCTCAAATTTGTAACATTTTAAGATAAATTAGTTTTTACATCTGTTAAAACATTTTTTTTTTTTCAATTTTAATGATGGAAAGCAGCTTGATACAATATAGTAATACTGAAAATGTAATTAGAGTAATCTCCCTTGAAACACAGAGCAATCTCACCCTTTAAAAAAAATCTGCAATTATTACTGACATTTTTCAAATCAATCCACAAAATTGTAAAGGTTTAGGAAGTTATTGACAATAAAATATTCATAGCACAAATAAGACCATAATTTCAAGTTTAAAAGATACAAATGCAATAATAACCAGACCATTCACTTTAATTAAAGTAATACACTTAGCTGAGAGAGTGGCCAATTATTATGAGCAGAATCATAATAACAACCATTCATGAGAAAAAAATGTTCAACCTGAAGTTTGGTAATATTTTCTCAGGGTGTAACAATCAGTTCTCCATCATTCACTCTCTCCTTTGTGCAAGTTGCATGATTTGCAAAGACACAATGGCATCAAAAATGAAGAAATTTTCAATTTGTGTAAGATTTAGGAAATTTGTTGATTTGATTATAACCGCTTACACATCAAAACTGGTACCCCCATAAAAAATACCTTAATTACCAGAAAAATCTCTGATTTGACTTCAGACTAAATAATTCATAGTCTGAGTACAAGCTAATCTTCCAAAGAGCAGAAGACTTAAAGTCAGGTCAATTTGCTAACCAATATATGATCAAAGTATCTTCACAGACATAAAACCATAATACTTTTATGGAGAAGATGTTATTTACTGTCTGTTTGTCTGGACAGAGAAATGTCAGATTCAATCAAGTATTTATCTGACAAAGACTTGCTGTATCATTATTTCGTTTCAAAACTTAGCTAGAAGCAATAATTGGTAAACTACCATACATTTTTTTTTCTTTATACCAGTGCTTTTTCCTGTTTTATATGTGTCATGTCAGAGACAGATATACTTTTAAAATAATGAATAAAAAACACCAATGAGACAGCAATCTTGCAAAACTATTTTGAATGGTATAAAACTTTCTTTTTTTCTGGCTCACTTAAAAGTTTAAGGGTATACATGACACCCCAACCCCCCAAAACAACTAAAATCTTTAAAAATCTACCATCACTTTTTAGTTTAAATAAATGGAGATGTCTGTTTAATCTACATCTTACTGAGACAGCAAAGTAACAACACAAAAAAAAACAAAAGACATTTGAATATAAAAAAAATAACAACAAAAAAACCAACAACATTCGATATATAAAAAAATTACACAAAAACAAAACAAAAAGACATTTGTATAATTAATACTCAATAACACTCTCCAACAATAGACATGTGTCAAGCTTAAAACTGCCTTGACTACTGTCTCTATAAAAAGTTCTCAACCTTCACCAAATCATGTTATTATAAATTTGTTTGTTTGCACATACAATTATTGCCATATCTATTTATCATATCTTTATCATAAAAATATCATAGAAGTTGAGCAGGAGGATATTGTACCTACATATGTTCTTGAAGATGATAGATGTGGAAGATATAATGGCTACCATTATCATCTGCTAAGACAAGATTTTGTCATATCCTATAATATACATACATTTATTGTTCTGAATTACTGCCAATGATATGACATGAAAAAACTGGGTTACCTATGATTGCTGAGGGTTAAAACATTCATTACGTAATGCAACTGAAACTAAAATAAGCATTTTTTAAATTTTACTTTGAATTTATTGTAAAAAAATTGAACACTGCACCTTCAGAGTGACATACTTTTAGGTTGGTTTTTTTTTCAGAGGAAGGGAATGATTACTTTTCATTAGTTTCAACATCTTGCAACAAATGACAAATATAAACTAGAGGCTCTAAAGAGCCTGTGTCGCTCACCTTGGTCTATGTGCATATTAAACAAAGGACACAAATGGATTCATGACAAAATTGTATTTTGGTGATGGTGATGTGTTTGAAGTTCTTACTTTACTGAACGATTTTGCTTCTTACAATTATATCTATAATGAACTTTGCCCATTAGTAACAGAGAACTATATTTGGTAAAAATTTACATAAATTTACCAAATTAATGAAAATTGTTAAAAATTGACTATAAAGGGCAATAACTCCTTAAGGGGTCAATTGACCATTTAGGTCATGTTGACTTATTTGTAGATCTTACTTTGCTGAACATTATTGCTGTTTACAGTTTATCGCTATCTATAATAGTATTCAAGATAACCAAAAACGGCAAAATTTCTTTAAAAATTACCAATTGGAGGGCAGCAACCCAACAACCAGTTGTCCAATTCATCTGAAAATTTCAGGGCAGATAGATATTGACTTGATTAACAATTTAACTTCTTGTCAGATTTGCTCTAGATGCTTTGGTTTCATAGTTATAAGCCAAAAACTGCATTTTACCCCTATGTTCTATTTTTAGCCGTGGCGGCCATCTTGGTTGAATGGCCAGGTCATCGGACACATTTTTCAAACTAGATACCCCAAAGATGATTGTGGCCTAGTAGTTTCAGTGGAGATTTTGTTAAAGATTACTTAGATTTATGAAAAATGGTTAAAGATTGACTATAAAGGGCAATAACTCCTAAAGGGGTCAACTGACCATTTTGGTCATGTAGACTTATTTGTAGATCTTACTTTGCTGAACATTATTGCTGTTTACAATTTATCTCTATCTATAATAATATTCAAGATAATAACCAAAAACAGCAAAATTTCCTCAAAATTACCAATTCAGGGGCAGCAACCCAACAACCGATTCATCTGAAAATTTCAGGGCAGATAGATCTTGACCTGATAAACATTTTTATCCCATGTCAGATTTCCTCAAAATGCTTTGGTTTTTGAGTTATAAGCCAAAATCTGCATTTTACCCCTTTGTTCTATTTTTAGCTGTGGCGGCCATCTTGGTTGGTTGACCAGGTCACGCCACACATTTTTTAAACTAGATACCCCAAAGATGATTGTGGCCAAGTTTGGATTAATTTGGCCCAGTAGTTTCAGAGGAGAAGATTTTTGTAAAAGATTACTTTAATTAACGAAAAATGGTTAAAAATTGACTATAAAGGGCAATAACTCCTAAACGGGTCAACTGACCATTTTGGTCATGTTGACTTATTTGTAGATCTTACTTTGCTGAACATTATTGCTGTTTACAGTTTATCTCTATCTATAATAATATTCAAGATAATAACCAAAAACAGCAAAATTTCCTCAAAATTACCAATTCAGGGGCAGCAACCCAACAACCGATTGACCGATTCATCTGAAAATTTCAGGGCAGATAGATCTTGACCTGATAAACATTTTTACCCCCATGTCAGATTTGCTCTAAATGCTTTGGTTTTTGAGTTATAAGCCAAAAACTGCATTTTACCCCTATGTTCTATTTTTAGCCGTGGCGGCCATCTTGGTTGGTTGACCGGGTCACGCCACACATTTTTTAAACTAGATACCCCAATGATGATTGTGGCCAAGTTTGGTTTGATTTGGCCCAGTAGTTTCAGAGGAGAAGGTTTTTGTAAAAGCTAACGCCGGACGACGCCGGACGCCGGACGCCGGACGCAAAGTGATGAGAAAAGCTCACTTGGCCCTTTGGGCCAGGTGAGCTAAAAAGAAGATGTGGTATGATTACCAACGAGACAACTCGCCACAAGAGACCAAAATTACACAGAAATTAACAACTATAGGTCACCGTTTACAGGCTTCAACAATGAGCAAAGCCCATACTGCATAGTCAGATAAAGTTTGTATTAATGTACAAAATACATATCACCAGGTTTTCAAGAAGATATTTATGGGAGCTCAGAAGTAAAAGTTTAAATGATGAATCCAGTTATCAACTACAACTTGTTTTTACACATTATCATAGAGACCCACTACATACATATCAATAAGGGAGATAACTCTTACATTTCAATAGAACAAATTGTAAAATTTAAGTTATTTACACAATTCTTTATTAAGATAAGTGTACTAAAATACTGCTATTTTTCAAGTTTGTCTATTCTTCTTTAAGCTTTAGAGTTCTGTCTTTCTAAAGACTTACATGGGGACGAAGTAATAACAGTAGAAAATTCAATAAACAAATTTATTTTTTTTAAATCGGGAAAATTTTCCCAAAATTTCATTGTACTAATGAACTGAAAATTGTTCAAATTTTTTTATGTTGTGTTTTGAATTCCCGCATCTGCGCAGAAATCTACAATGTACTTCCTTTTTACGGTCTCGTTTGCATGAAACTTTGAGTAAAATATATATTTATCAGTATAGTATAAAATAGGAAGGAACGCAAGATCAATTTCATTTTTAATAATTCCTTGATATGAAAAAACGTAACCTAATGATAGCGTTTCTTTGTTTACATTGCATATGACGTCATAACCTTACATAACGTCAAAACTAAAATCCCTAACAACAGAACCAAAATCGGAAACGTTACAGTATTTCCGTTTTGAAATTAAGATATGTTTGAATTAAAAAAAAAAACATACAGACTTTGTCCCCTTTCTCAGGTAATGCCTGCCTCATATTAAGTTGAGGCATTTTGTTTAAAGCAAATATTTCTAGCTATATCCAAGGATTTGTATATTTACTTACTATACAAATCCTTGGTATATCCACATCTTCCTAGAATAAAATCCATTTCTATAAACAGATCTTTTTTTCAAATTGCCTTGAAATCCAAGAGTTTTTCAAAGCACTCTCATAACATTAATTATACAATAAACAGAAGATGAACCTGGCAGACTTTAACAAACAAAACAGCAGTTTAACTGGTCAATTTGTCAGTGATCTAAGGGGCCCTACAGAGTTTAATATGGTAGGTGCTAAAGAAAATCATTTAACAACTCAGCCCCCCACCAAGAGATGTCACAACCAATCATAATCGTTAATTTGAAAATTATGAATATCTTTCCATATGATAAACAATTCACTGGCTGTTTGTGAAGACTTTTCATTGAAGTTTGAAATTAGGTAATTGGATGTACCTGATTGGTACTGTTCAAGGTTGAAGGTTTTTGTGTTTGTAAATTTGGGTAATAACAGCACCAATTTGGAATCAACGATTGAGTTTGATCTGTTCTCCAGAAGCTCAGAGATAAAAGTGTGTCAGATCAAATACATTAAATCAAAGTTTTTGTTACTTAGAAGATTATCGACCATGAAAAAAGATAGTTTTTGTAACTTGGAAGATCATCGACCATAAAAAAGTTGTTCTGATCTTTTGATTTTTCATATTATTTATTGTTTGATTTCAACCTCAAGTCTTCTGCGGATAATATGGTATTCAGACAAATCCCAAAATGAAACAAAGTCTAAAGATATACAGTAAAACTGATGAAACCCAAATACATTTGAGCCTGACAGTTACCTACTTGTGGGTCGCTATCTGAAAAATGTGCTGTTAATAAGTTGTAACATTTTTTGTTTGTACGTCTTTTTTTTGTTTGTACGTTCTTAGGTGTTGGTGGTTAGAGCATTGTATTAGGTATGTTTTCAAGTTTTCATATATCACTAGATATTCATTTAATCATAGTAAAAGTTACAAAACAATATTTTTTAGTCTGTTTGATTTTTATTTGCTAAAGGTCCAGTGGGAAACGATGATAGTCCGTCGGAAGGGGACAATAAATGGCTGACCCTTGTTAGGAGAGAGCCATATCTCTTGCATGCAAAAGACACCCTTGTAGATTGCGAAAAAGAGCAAGCTATAATGCCGCTACAAGGCAGCACTCGCACCGGCAAAGTTGAAAGGGATTAATAATTAAGTTGCAAAACTTGTTTCCCAATCCACTATTAATAAATATGTTTAAACTAATACACATGTAATTACCATTAGAATTAACACTGGCCCCACTGCTTTTGTCATTGAATGGTCAATTTAAACTCATTTTCCTTCAACTCAGGGCAGCGACCGGCCCGCCACAATTTGAATATGAGGCTGTAACTTAGACAGAACAGTAACTCTTTTAAAAGAAAGGGAAAGTCACCCTCTATGATTTGAAAAGTATAAGATTCCACATAAAAGTCATCAATGTCAACTTATGACTCTTTTAAATATTATATTTTTCATTCCATCCTTTTATACATCATGTACATATAAATTATGAACAATATTTTCTTTCAACAAAATTGCAGGGCAGCTATATGTAACCTGTCAAAAGGTGTTTCAAACAATCCTGGCTAAAAAGATGGATTATACCACTTTCCCTCAAGCCCTAAAGAAAATTATCAGGTGAATAAAAGCTGACATATCTGTTGCTCAAGTTTCTGATAACAATAAATTTTCTGTTCTAAAATTACTTGTTCAACAAATATTGTTGATGTTAAACCAAATTTTGATTGAGTCAAATGTTTTACATGTCATAATTTTTGTCAAATCTTGAACCACCCATCTTCACTCAAATGCTCAATTTCCTGCTATCATGTACCAATTATAACTTCTGGGAGTCTTTGAGAGGTGGTCCTGTCAAGGATAACCACATGTTGATACAGAGAAAGACCTTTGATACTTACAGCTCATTAATATGCTTTAAAACATTCAAGTGACTTACATTTTTTAGCCCTGCAGAACAAACTTGATATGCCTATAGATGGTGGGAGTTGTACATTTGTTTATCAGAACTTTTGTTATGTAATGTTCAATTCAAAAGAATTCTAATTTTATTGCTTCTACTGAAAAATGAGAATAATTTAATTACTTTCTCATGCTACCCATTTCTGTTTATCAAAAATGACAAAGAAAAAATAAGGATTGGTAAAAGTGATTGGGCGTTAATGTTTTGGATCAAGTTTTACAATAGGATAACTTATTTATTACATTAAATGAGTTATGAGTTGTTAGAAGGGGTGAGGTTGATATTACTCAGTGATCTCATTTGAAACATACATATTATATGTTAGCTAGCCCTAAAACTATTTAAATGGACCCTTGTTTGTAAAGTGGCTTCTAAAGACAAGAGGGGACAATTAAAAGTCTTAGATGTGGAAACATGGTAAAATTTCAAGAAAGGTCTGGAAACAGGAACAAAAAAAAATAAATAAATAAGAAGAATGCTTTTACATAAATTTTTTAAATGGTATATTTATGGCCCGCCAACTTTGGTCAGGCCATAATTAATTTTTAGCCTTGTCCATCATTCGGTCTTTTCACAAAAACAGTAACTGTTATAGATTTTATCTTTAAGACACTATATATACACATTCAGCTGATTTTCAGTACGTGAATTCAAATTACAATTTAAATTCAAGTTTGGTTCCCCTTGCAGTGATTTGTGTCAAAATTCCCACTACTTAAAATGGCTTCAAACTTTTACATCTTTACTTCGAGTGGATGTGTCCTTTATAAAACAATGTAAATTAATTCAAGTGTATATTTTTGAACCTGTTGATAATAAATTTGTATATATCTGAACACAGTCTTAAAAGCCAGTGCCTTAGAACAGCTCCGTGACATTATATTCTTAATGGTCATGTGTGCCAATAAAATCTTATAATTTGAAATTTCATTTCAGCTAGAAATACAGACAAATTTGAAACTAATCAACTTTTTATTAAAAGGGAATGACTCAAAGCTTTTCACATGACACAAAATGAAGATTTCCATTTTTCATTTTGTGGTTTTTACTTCATGATCCTATCAATCTATCTTCTTCCCCAGAATCAATTTTCTTTCATTATAAGGTATAACCTCTGCATTACATCATAGTAACATTGTTTCACCATTGTTCATCAATTCGATCACTAATTTGTGGCCATCATTGGTAATTTTTGACAAGATCCATCAATTTAAAAGCAGATTCTGAAACCAGTGAAACATTTCCAGTTAACAATTAGTTGAGTTATTATTTTCTGCATTACTTGGCACAATAATTCTATTGAAAGGAAAATTTTCTGCTATGTGTGTTTTTAATGAGACAAAGTTCTTAATCTACCAAAGTCCAAAAATGTGGCTCACTGACCTAAAAGGGGGGGTGGGGGGCTGCTCCAGTCACTCTTCAGTGATTCCCTATATAAGCTACCAAATTTTATTTTCCCACGAAAGGGGGAGGCCTGGGCCCCCTGGATCCGCCTATGGGCTTCTGATTTGAAACAGACTTGATGATAAAAAATTGTGCATCCCCATACCCCTATACAGTAGCGAAATATAGCACAATATAAAAACAAAGTGTTACAAGAGTGCACATGCAGAAATTTCTAGCCTGCTTTCCTGACCATTGACGTTATGTTGATAGTCCTTTAAACATGATAATGCTTTACTGCATGTACAGAGGCGGATTTAGCAGACCTGCCAACTTTTGAAAATCTCCATGGGGGATTTAGTGCGCGACCAGATTTTTAAGGGTTACAATTTTAGTGACTTTTCTGTGTGCATTTTTTTTTCTCCTAAAAAAGTCAAGTTCTCTTCTTTTTTCTTTTGGTATAATAATGATGAGCTTGTAGGCCTTTATTTCTTTTATTTGCATGATTCTTGTACTATTAAATTATAAAATTCACAAAATAACTGAAGAATAGAGAAAAATGGCATTAAAAATAAGGGATTTCAAAGTAGAGACCCACCCCCCTTTTCCCCCCTCTAAAGACCTTCTCATCTATGAACCTTGACTCAAAAGACCTAAAACTACATGCCCTGAAGTTAGAAGGATGAAGACAGATTTTGATTTACTCTCACTTATGGTCTTATCAGTATCAATGAGAAAATGGATAAAATTTGAGTTATCTTTCTTTGTATTCAGAGGTGCTGTTACCAGCGGAGGCTTATTCAGTAACACAGTAGAAGAGAATTCAAAATGGCGTCGATTTTAAATCAACAGACATTCGACGTCTGTTTTCAAAAATTAAACGGATTTCAAGATAAACGATGTTTTCTTGAGAGTTCATTACAGTTCTCAACTTTCAATTAATTATGATTTTGTTGTGGAACTACGGCAAATGTTGCAATGTGCTGTTATGATATAAAATTGATTAAAATTGAAAGGCTGTTTGACCAAATTTGTGTTTACAAATTAATTTTGAGGACTGTTACGACCCATTAGGTAATCTGATTACATACAACCAGTAATTATGACACCTGTTGTGACTGTTAATTAGCGTAGGGTCGTTAACTTGTCATAATATGTCCCCAGGTAAAATTATAGATTTTTTAAATTGATCAGAAAAACTTCAAAATCAGTAAACAACAATTTTTTCGGGTAAAGTTGGTGAAAATCGGGATTTTGACTAATTTTACAATCCCGATATCGGGATTCGGGTTGAGGGATAAAAATCGGGATGATACCGCGAAAATCGGGATAGTTGGCAGGTCTGATTTAGGGAGGAAGTGTGGCATGCCCCCCCCCCCCCCATTTTAATGTTGAAAATTTGTTTGTTTATATAGGGAATTACCGAAGCAGGACTTATCCAGGAGTATGCAAATTTCTGGATCCGCCACTGAAGTATCACATAAACTTGACATGATCCAAGAAGATGAGATCAAGGTCAGATGAACTAGATCAGGTACATGCAATACAAACATAAAAACATTATTATTAAAAAACAACCTGACAGGCACAATTGAAGATAAATGTTCTTCAGATGAAATACTGTATATAATTTGGGTTATGTCTGCAAAATAATTTCAATAAACAATCTAGTCTCAAAAACCATAAAATGATGAAGTGGAATTGGTTTACAAGCAAACAGAATAAGAGAAAAAAAAAGTATATACATCATAACTATGATTACACTTAAATACTGGGGTAAAGAGTGCAACTCAATATATAAAAAAAAATCTGAAAAAAAATGTTCAGTCCCTCAGGTCATTCCCCAGTGTTTTAAAGATGGCTGTTGTAGCCCATAACCAATTTCAAACACTCAACGAAGTAGACCGAAATTGATTTTATTTTAAATATCCTAGATGAAAATCTACAAAGTACAAAAACAATATGGAATGAATCTTTAAGACAGAGATCCTCTCAATATTAAAGATGTACCTCTCTCTATTTACAATCAAAATAGATGAGCTAGGTAATAACATGGATTGTAAACAGATGTTGTGACGTAAGCTCGTAATGAACTGCTTCAACACCTCCATCTTATTTAAATGTTACGAACACTTGTTTTACTTATGACGAATCTTACAGTATGGTTTGGAAATTAACCTTTGGAATATTTCTACAAAAGTCTGCAAAGAGTCATCTATGTTATTTGCTTATGATGTAATAAAAAAAAAGATAAATATTTCGATGGTATTTGTCTTAAAGATAGGTAGTGGTGGCCTTGAACCTTCGCTGTTCTACTGGACTTGAAAGATTATGGAGCTATTTTTGCTCAACAGGGGGGGGGGGGGGGGGGGGTGTTGTCCAATAAAATCAATTTCACTCAGATAACCTGTAGTGGTTTCCACTAAAGATCTGCCTGTTTGCTTAACAGGCTTCTGTTTTAAAAGAGAGGTTGTCAGAACAGAATGAACCAGATTAAATTTAGATGAGACAAAATTAAGTTAAGAAAACAGAAACAAAAAAATTCTTCAATTTTTCCATTTGTAAACCCTAGAATGGTAATCAAACTGCTTGTAATCACTGAATGGTAAAGACTGCTTTAATTTATCAGTTGGTAGTAAAGTGAATATATGCATTGTATATTGTATATAGGATTGATTTAAGTTGATTCAACTACTATTCTGGACAAAGAAAGATAACTCCAATTTTCAAAGAAAATTTCATAAAGCATTGGTTTTAGGTGATTCAACAATCATTCTGGGCAAAGAAAGATAACTCCAATTTATTGTCTTGAAACCACAAAAATGCTTGTTTTTGGTCCCTTTTTGGCCCATTATTCCTAGACTGTTTTCCCCATAACCCACAAAATATATCCCAACCTTCTACTTATGGTATTAAACATTGTGGTACAATTTCAGAACAATTGAAATACTTATACACAACTTTTTGTACTGACACAAGATAAATGCTTGTTTTGGGCCACTTTGGGTCCCTAATTCCTAAACCTTAGGGACCAAAACCCCCAAAATCAATCCCAAGCTTCTAAACATTGTGTTAAAATTTTATTGATATTTATTTACTTGTACTAAAGTTATTATCCGGAAACCATCTGTCTACGGACAACGCTGACAACGTGATACCAATATATGAACGCAAAAATTTTTGCAGTTGTATAAAAATATTTCAATAACAATTTTTGATCATACCATCGAACACACGAACGTTATGGAAGAAAAATTTAACTAATAAATAAATTAAGCCACATTTAAGAAATACATCTGAAAATGAAACAGAAAAGTTTTGAACTTTTTACTTGTTTATGCAGTCTTCATTTAAAATTTGCAACATTACAAAACTGGAATGGATACCGGTAACTGCAAGACTTGAGAAGTTAACGAAAAATAACTTTAGGCTCAAAAATTTGAAAAGCAAATAACATTCAATGTTTCTTTTCAATAATTGAAAAATTTAAATAGATTGTTTCATATCAAATACGACTTCAAAAAAATGGAAGATTAAGAGGTTTTCAAAAATCTATTGGCTTAGAAAATTAAAATCTGAATGAAACACAAAAAGCAATATCTTTTTGGAAATTTTTAGATAAGATTTAATCAAAAACATACTTTAACATTCATACCTGACAATTATAATTTGTGTTTATGTGCATATCAACATGTTGCACTAAGGAGTTTTTTTAATCATGTAACCATGTGTATTTATAATACTATTCAAAGGCAGCCATAACAATGAAATCCAAGTTTAAAAGGGCTGCAGTCTTTAAAACCTGTACTTAATACTCTTTCATGGAAATCATGAACTTTCTAGCTGTATATACCATGTATTATCAGCCAGGATTCTTTTTCGTGAAAATCTCTAAAATTTTACAAGTGATTTAAGGGCCTTTAAAAGTCCTTTCTGATTTGATTTGATTTGATTTTTGTGTTGTTAACGCTAATTTTAGGCACCACTTAATTAATGGGCTTAATTCGTGCCGGCCAGTTTTTGTTGGTGGAGGAAGCTGGTCCGTGCCCACACAAAACCACCAACCTTCGATAGGAAAACTAACCATCAATAAGTCCCACAAGTGGGGTTTGAACTCATAACCTCAGTGTTGATTGGCCACAAGTGGGGTTTGAACTCATAACCTCAGTGTTGATTGGCTAGTAAATACCGTAGAAGCTACTTTGGGGCAGACCACTCGACCAGCAAGGCCCCAAAGTCCTTTCTTTGTGAATACAATGAAAACCAAAGCTGTTTCTCTTATATTCAAAACTTGTCTGGTAGTGAAATGACTGTTTGAAAATTTTAAAATAAATTGAAAGTATTTACAATGTAACTCTGCCACCTTTTGACCTGTGGTTCAGGAAAAGAGAGGGACGAAAGATACCAGAGGGACAGTCAAACTCATAAATCGAAAATAAACTGACAACCTTATACTGAATGCAGTGCCTTAAACATTATTACATGGTATTAAAAATAAGCACTAACGGAGGCTCAGCCTAAATATCATATCTATTGAAACCAGTGAGACAAATTCCTCAGACCTTATAAAAAAACAAACAAACTATCTTTCTTACCTGACAATTATATTCTATTTGTGTACAAATCTTTGGTTCCTCAGCATCCCAGACGGTCACTATATATTCCAAGACCATGTTACAATGTCAGACGGTCACTATCTATTCCAAGACCATGTTACAATGTCAGAGGGTCACTATATATTCCAAGACCATGGTACAATGTCAGATGGTCACTATATATTCCAAGACCATGTTACAATGTCAGACGGTCACTATATATTCCAAGACCATGTTACAATGTCAGACGGTCACTATATATTCCAAGAACATGTTACAATGTCAGACAGTCACTATATATTCCAAGACCATGTTACAATGTCATTCAAGGTCAAATTTACGTCTTGTAATCATTTGTAATCCATTATAAAGATTATCTCACTGATTCACTTACTTAAGTGACTAATAATTATTCAAATGCACCATACCTACACTATGCACAAGCAGACGACCAAAATCTTCAATTTCATTGGCTGGCACAAACATCAGAGCTATTGTTTTTATGAATGAATAAAAAAAAATTGGCAGTAAATCTTCTGTTACTTCCTAATGGGTTTGAAAGCAAAGTCAACATTTAATTATGACAAATTTACTATTTCAAGCAAGATATTTCCCCTGATTACATTTCAAAATGCAACAGCATGCAACTATAATTGCTATTCAAGTGTTTAAAAACTTTATCTCTGATTTTAGAATATCATATCTGTGGAATTTAGCCACCTGTTTGGGAATAGAATTTTACATTTGTCAATAGAATATGCTTATGGTAACCAATTGTATACATACAGATGCAAAAAACAAAAATTCTCCATTTTTTTCAAAGTGTGTTTATTCAACACTTAATCTTAATGTGGAAAATCTCCTAAATTACCAGTAAGCCAAATTAAAATTCATGAGCATGTGTAAATGTGACCACCCAAAATGTATTGTAAATCAAACTAAAAGTAAGTTTTTCTACTTCAACTTGCTTTTTACAAAGCAGCAATTATACACAATTCTAAACAGTCAGAAGTTTTTTTCTTTATTGCAGGGGCAAACCCCAGGCCTGAGCACAAGCATGATAATTTCCATCCCCCTTTTCTGGCTTAAAACAAAATGTTTTATTTAGTTCAATGTTTTGATTTGAACCTCAGAAAGGTTATACACTTTTAAAAATCTGGGTTCTATATATGGTAAAACACACTGTTGAATGACTGAAACTGGCTAACGATTATAACTCTGTATCATAAAAATTATTTCCGCAGGTTTCAAATAGATATAGGAAGATGTGGTATGAGTGCCAGAGAGACATTACTCTCTATCCAAATGAATGGTTTCAAGTTACACAAGCAGGGGCGGATTCAGCCATTTTAAAAAAGGGAGGTTCCTAACCCAGGACAAAGGGGGGGTTCCAATTACACGTCCCCATTCAAATGCATTGATCGTCCAAAAAAAAGGGGGGGGTTTCAACCCCCGGAACCCCCCCCTCTGGATCCGCGCCTGACAAGTTTCTGGTGCAGGTTTTAAGTTTAAAGACCAGTTCAACTGTTTAAATCTTGTGACATCCAGGTCAATGACCTTTAAGTGTCCCTGCTGTGGAGTTATAGAGGCCAAACCAAAGAAAATAACTGGAAAAAAGTTTACCTCCAAAATTAATACAAACAGCTGAGAAAATATTAATGCTTGAGACTTTTTTATAATCTGCCAACAATAGCTGCCAGATGTTTCTAGATAGAGGCACCCAAACATTTAACCTTGGGAGACAGTAATCTATGCTGGAGTAAGAAGTATTGTTTGTATGTATCTAACAGATGTTAAGGACAAGACAATATGCTGTCAACAACAATACTGTGATAGAGAGATGACGAGAAAAGAGAAATAGCAAAACTGCTTGATTATGCATAAAGAATGAAATTATGATGAGTATAATATCAACCAGATGTCCAGGACAAGACATTCTGCTGACAACAGTAGTGTCAGAGATAGAGAGATGGGAAGAAAAGAGAAATAGCAAACAGCATGAAAAAATAAGAACTGTTGGCTGTTTTAGATATGAACCCATAGTCAAGGTTAATATATTTATGCTGACAAAAGCAGTGACAGAGATAGAGAGATGAGGAAAAAAGAAAAAATAGCAAAACTGCATTTATGATGAGCACAATTTAATCAACCAGATGTTGACACTTTTATATCTGAGATACTATGCTGACAATATTAATAAACCTTTAGTGTTGGCAAACCAAAAATGTGCATGCTTCTACACCAAAAATGACAGAGCAAAAAAAGCACATGTGTACAAATGAAATAAATGATTCACAATTTGTTATTTTCAAACTGAAATAATCTGTTTTTCCTGTTATAACTGGACCAATCATGAGATGTTTATAGGTTTATAGTCTTCAATTTAAATTTTTACTAGGAAAAATTTTCCCTGTTGTTTTTTTTTCTATTATAAATCAAATTCAAATTTGAAATCTCAATAATTTGTTTTTGCAAAAGAGTGTAAATACAGCACAAAGTGATGACAGTCTGAACCCTTTGAATACATACATTTTCATCAAAGTAACAGTCATATCAATAGATTGAACAATAAAAATACAAATCTAAGAATTTATCTTCCAATACCTCATCACTTTTAAATAAAATAAGATCTACAAATTATAAAGGTGCATATCAAATGTAATCAAGCACCTGCAAAAACTACTTTATGATTCAAAATGCACCATGCATGATAGATTTATATTCTTTTATTCTGATCCCAAAGAAAATCAAAATTTAGGCACAAAGAAAAGAAAACACTAAAAAACATATGAAGATAAAAATTGTGAGACAAATGTACTTTTATAAAGCATTTTTAGATGTCGAGCCAATCTCGGCATACAGTTCAAAAATACAATCACAAAAGCTTTTACAACAAGAATGTGTCCATATAGTACATTAGGATGTCCCACTCACACTTTTATTTTCTATGTTCAGTGGACTGTGAAATTGGAGTAAAAACTCCTAACTTCACATTTAAATTAGAAAGATCATATACCATAGTGAACATGTGTATTAAGTTTCAATATGATCCAGGACTTTAAATTCATCAAAAATATGTTAACAAAAAGCTTTAACCTGAAGCGGGACAGACGGACCAACAGACAAATGGACAGACGAACAGACCCACAGACCAGAAAACATAACGCCCCTCTACTATCGTAGGGGCAAAAAAATGTGTGAATAAAAGCTGATGAAAAAGGACCATTATTGGATGGCAAATAAGTCTCCAATGCAAACAAAGTGAAATTTTATTCTTAAGTCATGTGTATTGAGCCTTTTCAAACCTTTCATAAGGGTAGGGGAGCCTTTAATATGGTGTCTGTAACAGTAATGCTGTAACCGAAATTGTTAGAACCAGCATGAAGCACTTAGACAATTAGTGCACACATTTGAACCAAGATCTAGCTGTTGAAGAAACAATATCATTCCTCAATGGCTTATTGAATGTCTGAATGTTAATGTAGTTTTAAATGATAACACTTTCATCCTGTAATCAGTAAATAACCTAACCTTTGCAGAAAAAATTAAATATGAAAACATATTCTGACATTTTCCACCAAACCCTTCCCTGATTTAACCACTGCTTATCATGTGTGTAGATAATTCGTTTAATTTAGGATGACACTAGGTGATCTGGTTCCCTTTTGTTATGGGTGATCTGGTTTCCTTTTGTTAACTTACTGGTACACTTTTAAGTCTGATGATTATTTTTGGCTTCCTGATCTCTTCTGTCATAAACAAATTTCTGTAGGAAATTAAGTAATTGATGGAAGTTGGGTTCGGTTGGCATTTAATGTACTTAAATTATAAATGTGTCTTGCCCACTTGAAATATAACATTTATTGTTCCTGTTCTATAGTCAGTGCAGTTAGTGAAATTGCTATGCACCAAAACTTCATAATAATAATTAATGTGCTACCAATTTGTTTTTTTTTTCTTTTTAGGGGACTGAAGTATATCTAGTTCACTCTGGCCCAATTCCAGATATAATAGGATGACAACAACTGGTTTTTTATTTAGTTTTATTTAAAAGTATAATTTTATTTCTGTAATAGCTAATTATAACAGTAGAATAAATAACTTTCATGCACGTTAAATCATTTCTTATTTGAAATGTTTTAAACTAGTCATTTTTGGTCCTTTCTAGCTTGCTGTTTGGTGTGAGACTCTGTGTTGAAGGCCATACTTTGACCTATAATGGTTAATTTTGTATACACATTGAGACTTGGACGGAAAGTTGTCTCATTGGCACCAATACCACATCTACTGCTCTCTCAATATACACTTACTGAGTTTATTGACATTAGGGTATTTGATGCTTGACAATAAAAGCCAGTACTATAGCAGTTCTAAACCCCTCAATAGGCCCATAGCCAGGAATTTCCAAAGAGGGTTCGATACAATCATACTAACTTTAACTGTTGAGTTACAATTCAAAAGGAACATCACATTTAACAGTGCTTAATGGTTTTCAAGGGGGAGCGGATTCTCTACTAATACCTCATTAGGCTCAAACCCCCTCGCTTTGGGTTTCCCTCATATATGACAGGAAAGGTCTGATTTAAAATCATTAAAACAGTAAACTAAGCTTCTATTTTTAATAGGACAAACAAAATTTGTGCAAATATTTAACATAATAATATACAATATATATGTGATATAAATTATTATGCCTCTGACTCAAGCTTACATTTTCATTTCAAATAATATTTCAAAAACAAATGAAATGGAAGAAAAAGTCGATTAATGTAATCAAAAAAGATAGAAAATATTGTGGAAAAGGGTGTAACCTTTATATAGAGGGGGTAGGAGGGGTCCTGATCCTGAAATCCCAGGCTTTATTAAAAACATAGAATCCCAAGGTCCTGAAATTAAATTAGGAATTAAAATCGTGACATCCAGAAATTAGAAAAAAAAGAATTCCGGAATCCTGATAGGATCAATCCTGAAATCCTGAGCTTAAAAACACCAGATCCTGAAGACTCGATAAAGGTCCTACTCCTCCCCCCTTTTGTAGATCTCTTTTAATAACTGCCAAATTTTAATTTTAAACAAGCAAACACAGGAAGTAACAGTCTTCACGCCGAGTGGCAGCCCAGGCTGGTAAAATTGCTCTCGGGCCTGTAAAAATCAGACCTATAGGCCAACAGAATCTAAATAAAAAATTTCAAAAATTGAGCTGCAGGCCTGTAGATTAAGCAGTTCAGCGTGAAGACTGAAGTTAAAACCTTCTGAGAAACATTCTATTACCAAAGAAACACAACATATATCATGTACTTGTGCAATATGCTTCAATCAACAAATTTTATAAATCCATTAGCCATGTTAGCTGATCATTTGTTTATGAAGATGAAAAGAAACCATCTGGAGTTGTACTATAAAACAGTATAGATGGTCAATAGATAGTGAAAGTCTTATTTGTTTAACAGATATAAAAGCTTTGCTGGTTTTCTGGGATTGTCTATACAGATATTAAACAAGCAAATGAAATCACTTATTGTTCAAACAACTTCAGCATTGCCTTTGTTAAAGTTTGTTTATACAACTTACAACATGTAAGTAAGAAAATTTGATATAATTGAAAAATGAGAAAACTGTACAACAACATGACCAAAGACTTCAATGAAATTAGAAGTATAAGCAACTATATAAGGTCAGTGTGTAGCTTATACTGCAAAGCACATAAAGAACCCTCACTTGCCTCAGAGTGCAACACCTCTTTGAGGGATCTATAGGAGGCCTGTTCCTATAAGGCAATCTTCTGTCCCTGTCAATATATTCTCATTTTCTATTGACATTTTCACTCCCTTCAAATGCTGCAGGACTCTCTTATATGTACCCTAATGTGTTTTAATTTACTTTTCGTTTGTACCTGTCTTCTCTAATAGAGGAAATGGATACTTTATCACATTTTTGCTTTTTCCAAAGTTACTACAAGCCAATGAAAAAAAAAATATTTGTGAAACATCTTAGTTGGAAATTCCTTATAAAAATAGACTATCCAGCAAACTTATTGCTCTGATCATGCCAGATTTTGAATTTTATATCAATAAAATTCGACTTTGACTTTGACTTCGTATTTGAAATAAAAAAAGTCATGAAGTTGAGTGCTCCAAAATATCCTAATATCATATGCTATAACAACACAAGTTGAATGGGGGAATGGGAAAGTCGATTTGTTTAAAAAAAAAAAAAACTATAATGCATAAAAATGCTGTTTTCTACCATCTTAGTCACCAATTCAGACAACAGCTACAAATCAATTGTAGAAAGACAAAAAGTTTGTAAAAGTCTCCCTCTACAGCATCATCCTATGTGTAACCATTGATCCATAGATGTACCTTAAACAAACACAACCCTCTACAGCATCATCCTATGTAAAAGTCTCTCTCTACAGCATCATCCTATGTGTAACCATTGATCCATAGATGTACCTTAAACAAACACAACCCTCTACAGCATCATCCTATGTGTAACCATTGATCCATAGATGTACCTTAAACAAACACAACCCTCTACAGCATCATCCTATGTGTAACCATTGATCCATAGATGTACCTTAAACAAACACAACCCTCTACAGCATCATCCTATGTGTAACTATTGATCCATAGATGTACCTTAAA